>NW_004797404.1:880637-881476 GCF_000002075.1 Aplysia californica | reverse complement strand
ATTATTACTATAATTATCATTATTACTACTAGTAATAAAAGTACCCGTTCTATGAACGGAATAATAATGAAGAATTGTTAGGAAAGTTAAGAAGAGGAAAAAGACTGAAAACAGGAAAGAAACAAAACATAAATATTTTACATTGAATTTATCCATGTAGCACCCCCTCTTGACTACCTCTAGGGGTAATTAAGACTTTGTCTCCCTCTTCAAAGGCGTGGCATTTTCTCCTAAAGTTCCAGCTCAATCACTTTTTTTTAAAAAGAGTTAGGCCTACATGCCAATTGTTGCTTCCTAGAAGAACCTAATCTAGATTCTAGATCTAGCCTAGACCTCGAAGGATTATAAAGACATAAGCCAATAATTGAAAGAAGGAGCCTTGGCCCAAAGTTAGATCTAAGTTTAGAAATTCACATTTTTAACAACCGACAGGCGTCACAGATGGCCTAGATTTCTAGATCTATTCACTGTAGGAAAAATCCACTTTCAAGAATACTTTCATGATTCTTGATCTCGATCTAGATTCACCTACAGCCTAGTAATCTAGACTCTAGATCTATTCACAGCAGGAAAAAATCCACGCTCAATGCTTTCATCATTCCTGATCTCGGTCTAAGATCCAAGATCTAGCCTAGATCTAGATCTTAGAATCTACAATGCTCAGCAAGAAAAATCCACTTTCAATATTCAATAGGTTATCGAAATATCAGAGATCTTCCTGCGGTAGGCTAGACTACTCTTTGCGCTTTCGACGACTCCTCCCTGTCACTCTCACCACCCTCCCTCTGTTAGTGCTTTCTGGTCTCCTCTATCTCTACCCCTCTCTCTCTCTCTCTCTC
>NW_004797404.1:876973-878523 GCF_000002075.1 Aplysia californica | reverse complement strand
TAGGGGTTGGGATTGAGGTGGGAGGTGTTGGGGTGGGGATTGAGTTGCGGGGGAGGGAGGGGCAAAACGCAAAACATAGTAGGCGTTTATGCACGAAGTATGAATGATGAAATTGCCATGGGGGAGATTAGTTATTAGGAACGGGGGCAAAATTAATTAAACATTGGTAGTTTGTATTTTCAAGCTGTATATTAGGGCGAATTGAAAATTTCCCTTGACATAAACATTTGAAACATGTCGCAAAAATATTGAGCTCTTTCTAAATTAAAAAAACAGGAAACGTTTACTGCTCTCCAGACTGTTCAAATGATGTTACGAGAACTATGCCCTCTAAATCCTACAGACAGCCGGGGAGAGTGGGAGAGGGGGTGGGGCTCGGGCGTGAGATTGCCCCTTGCGTTCCCTTCTCTCATCGTTTTACTATTCCTGCTCGAAGACGAGTTTTAAATTTTCGACGACGTGCCTTTTTAATTGTAAACCGTCATTAATTGTCGCGAGTTGCCTAGAAGAACTTTATTATGTGTATGATAGCGGTGTCCTACTTGAAAGTTTCAGGAAAAGACAGAGGCCCAAAAGTCCCCAGACAGGGGATTGAATTGCCTGAATGGAATGCACTGACAGGCTTAAGGAATAGTTGCCAGGTAGTGTGAGCTTTCCGTGAGGTGGTGAGACAAGGCTATGGGATATCACTCCAACTATTATAACAAAATCTCTATTACGGGACGCTCGCTACAAGATAATTAAAAATTCAAATATGATACTGTCTTAACACAAAGAGAAATGAAGTCATTGGTGCTGTACTGCATTGGGAGATTTGGCTAGAATTACTTTCCCCTTCAAACAATCCAGCCCCCGTCATAGATATATGGCACACCTTCGTTTTTCAGCATCTATTAAATTCCTTTCAACTAAATTACCCTTTTTTAAGTGAAGAGATATTCTGCGTACGTTTCTCTTTTTTACCCCAATGTTCAAAGTCTCACTTAAAAAGCACTTTTCTTCTAAGGTATTTTTTCCACTAAGATATATGTAGGTAAAAAAAATGTTGTCCACATATCCATACTTTTTTGTTCCAGATGTTCCTTGTCTGACTTTTTTTATACTTTGCCTTAGTTTCAAATGAATTGCCTCCCTGCAAGACAGACATTATATTACATTTGTCCCCAATAAAGCTCTTACTCTTGAAGTGTCGTGTGTTTTCTTTCTTTTATTTTCAAGTTAACTCTCAAGCTCTTCAAAGGTAAATATTACGAGCACTGTCGCTTGATGCACTTTATATCATCAAATTCATACGCGAAAGAACGGATCAAAACATGCAGGTACTCGAAATAGGGGGAATTTGTCGAGACTTCTTAAATGTAAGCCGTTAAATATCTAGTTTGAGGTGTTTATACATCGGTTCCTTTGAAGCCATATGGGCGTGGGTGGGGTGTTACAGGGTTGTTCCATGTGCCCAGAAGCAGTCCTGCCTTTGAAAAAAGAAAATGCTTGTTCAGGTTAAGTGTGTGCGTGTGTGTGTGTGTGTGTGTGTGTGTGTGTGTGTGTGTGTG
>NW_004797404.1:875203-876626 GCF_000002075.1 Aplysia californica | reverse complement strand
CACACACACACACACACACACACACACAGACAGACCCAGAAAGAGATGGACAGACAGGCAGACAAAGCGCGAGAGAGAAAAGGCGGCAGTCGGACTTTAAGTTTTATAGCGTTCCTGGTTCTGATGAGGAACTACAGTTGTGGGGGTCTATTCCCGCCGACTTTGGCAGCAGGACAGTTTTCTAGCCAATCCTTGAAACTGATAACGTATTCCCCATGAAGAACAACGAAACTGCAAGCCAGATCTAACACAAATAGTTGTTCCTATCCCCTAAAAAATTCACACTATCACCAGATATCGATATAATTAAATCCCAATAACCTGAAATGAAAAAACCTGATTTAAAAATTGGCGAGCTATTGTTTACATCAATATCATTTTTGCCATTATGACCGAAATGCAATATTCATGAATGCGAAGAAAGTACAGGGAGATTGCGAACACGGGCAGAGGTAGATACACAGCAAACAAAAAGAGATGATTTGAAAAGAAAACTTCCTAACTTAGAAATCGAACCCTCGTCTTCTGTATGCAACTCGTAGACCCACATTACACCATAGGCATCGGTTCTTAAAGAGTGGCGAACCTTTCCTCTCAGATAGCAAACCAGTTTTTGTAATAAACAATCGTTATAGGTTATATCATAGATCAGAAATCTGACTGTTTGTTGCCTAAAACTGGCCCGGAGAAAGGACACAGAACATCATAAAAATTTATACTTGAGAGAAAAACAGACAAAGGGAAATAGGATACGTGCTATGTCGTCAGTGCTATCGAATACACGCAACTTTTCGGGAGAGAGACCCATGCTCCTCTTTAAATTCTCCAAAAAGAGTTTTCAATATATCTCATTTTTGAATTTTTAAATAAGAGCTTTCAGTGTGAACTGTACATGCAAGAATGCTTAACACAACAAAAATATATTAAAATTTAAAAAATAAGGTTCGATTTCTTTTAAAAATTCAAAACTCATTCCACGTTTTATCATAATAGTGCACTTGTAAATTTGTCACTAAGGACTCTGAAGCATAATAATATTGTACTGTATTTTTTTTTCGCTCAGCGGAAAGACGACATAAAAAAATCACCCATGGAAACAGCTAACAACATAAATAGAAAGTGAAATAATTCAGTAAGGTGAGTAGATGCATCTCTGCTAGGATAAACACATTTTCCCAAATTCCCTGTAAGATTTACTTTCACGCTATTCTCGGTCCGGCTAACAGACAAGACAGGAATTTTGAAGCCCCCATGCCAAAATACGCAAAGCCTAATGACGTATGTATGCTCCCCTGAAACGCTCAGCCAATGCTAAGCCTACTTCCTTTTCTGCGGCTTCCAACTCGGTAATCTTTGTGCTGCTAGCTTTTTTCTCCTCCTCCTCCTCACCCCTCTCTCTTTCTCTCTCTCTCTCTCTCTCTCT
>NW_004797404.1:870433-872141 GCF_000002075.1 Aplysia californica | reverse complement strand
AGAAGAAGAAGAAGAAGAAGAAGAAGAAGAAGAAGAAGAAGAAGAAGAAGAAGGAAATCGAATATTTGGGGAGTATTTTAGGTTCTCTATTCCATTCCCTACCCCACCCCCTTCCCTTCCCCAAACTGTATCCACCCCACCCCAAACCCACCCATCCTAACTACTAACCAAACCTAAGCCACCCCAAACTAATCCACTCCATCACCAACCCAACCCACTCCTTCCAGAATTAAACCCAACGAACCCTACACCTAACCACTCATTATAAAACCACCCAAATAAACTCTTTTGTCACGAAAAGGATTCTCCAGTAACGCTTTTGATCGAACACTTAAAGCTGCATGTCGTCTCATACCCCTCCTCCCCCCCCCCCTCCATCTCACCTTTGTTTTGTTTTTTCTCTTTTTTTCGCCTGTGGTACTTACGTTTGATGTCGTGTATGGGCATTATACACATGTCGTTGTCGAGTGGGAACTTCTCACACTCCAGCATGGCTGGCCACTCAAAGCCATGTATAGTCATCCGACTCTCGCACGAGGCCCTCACGTTCTGGCACAGCGACCTGCGAGAGGGAAATCACTCAAGTTTTAGTTTTGGTTTCAGTAAGAGGTTTACTAACATGGTTACAAACTAAAATTTACATACAAAAATTAAGGTCAACACAGAGATTTGTGCAAGGGGAGTTAAGTTTATGTAAGTGTAAGAGATTTACGGCACTTGCAACACAATTAGGTCACATGAGCCCAAGATTAGAGCAAGTGTTACTAGATGCAAATAAAAGGAGGAGAGATAAAGGCGATAGATGTTTGATGGGAAAGAAGTAGAAAATCACAACAGAGCAGCAACCAACCAGCCACTTGGAAAGGACGATGCTGGGTACAAGAGTACAAGATCAAATACGGCGGGCAAGAAAACGAAAGAAAATAGGACACACAGACGTCTCCAAATCTATACCCAACTAAAATGGAAATGAACTGGTCACATAGTTAGAATGAAAGATAACCGTTGGACAAAAAGATGCATTGAGAAGATCAAGAGGAAGACCAGGAAAAAGTTGCAAGATGATATTAAAGAGTGTACGGGGAAAACGTGGATAACGAGAACAGCAGACAGAACAGAGTAGGGATCATAGAGATGGCTATATCCTGCAGTGAACGGACAAAGACTAGAGGGGAAAGAAAAAGAAGAATTATGACTAACAAATAGGTCAGACAAATGCTGAAGATTACAGTCCTCCCACCAGGGCAATGCTACTGACTGAAGTTGTCTTTGGGCCACTCCCAAAAAGGGGATATTAACATGTTATGCACAGTAGAATCATAAAGGGCTGATTTATCAATGTCATGCTCATACTGTGCCGGACCAACATAGTGGGGAACTGCTGCTTTTTCTTTTCTCATCCTTACTATCGTCATTTTCCTCTACTTCTTTTGTATGTTTGTCACTCTCTTGTGAATTGTTATTTCCGCGGTGCCTGATAGTCGAAGCAGATTTTTGTGCTGTTGAGGCAAGAGAGGTGAGCAGAGTAAGCCTGATTTCCCGTTTAAACTTCTCTGTTGACTGACATCCACCCCTTGGCGCTCATATGACCTTATGCAGTTGCGAGTGCCATAAAAAAACTTACTAAAACAAGCACTAAGATTAGAGGTTGGAAAGAACAGCAAACAACACCAGAGCACCCGCCAATGGCCACGATCAGTTAAGGTTG
>NW_004797404.1:866675-868979 GCF_000002075.1 Aplysia californica | reverse complement strand
TGTGTGTGTGTGTGAATGTGTGTGTGTGTGTGTGTGTATGTGTGTGAGTGTGTGTGTGTCTTTGTGTTTACGGGGCCATTAGGGGGTGATTTTGAAGAAAAGGAAAAAGGGAACAAAAAACGAGAAGAAAGGTGGAAAGGAAACAGAAGACATGAAAGAAGCAAAGTATACTTAGACAATGTAAGAAAATATGACGAAAGGAAAGTAAAAGGGGTAATAGAAGAGGAAAATAATAATGTAAACGAGAACGAAAGACGATAAGGGGGGTGGGGGTAGAAAAAACTGAAAGTAGACAAAAAATTGCTTCAAGCTCCAGATTTGTTTCAAGTGCCGTTGATAATCGTGTTCCAGTCCATTCTTGCTTTAGAGTACCCTCATTAATACAATTGACTGGTCTTGAAGTTGTCCATTGTGGCCCAGTTGTTAAGATTATGAATGAAAAAATGCTTTTTTTCTATAGCTTTCCTAAACATGTGCTTTTGTTTATGGTGAGTGAAGGAGAAGAGGATAAAAAAGGGAATAAGTATGTGAGAGTGTGCGCAAGTGTATGTTTGTGCCAGTGTGCACGTGTTATAGTGTGTGTGTTCCTGTGTGTGTGTTTGTGTGTGCGTTTGTGTGTGTGCGTTTGTGTGTTTGGGTGTGTTAGCATGTGAGTACGTGTTTTTACGTGTGTGTGTGTGTCTGTGTGTGTGTGTGTGTTTGTATGTGTGTATGAGTGTGTGTGCATTCATGAGTGCAAATGTGTATGAAAATAGGAGAGAGAATGAGGACAAAGTATTTGAAAAGAAGTGAGGGTGTTCAATGCATGCAGACGTGCAGCATAAAGTGTTCGGTGGAGATAGTTAACTCTCGTTATTTCGCCAGGAAGGAATTTGAGCGTGTGTTTGGGCTTGTCGATACACTTTTCATGGCGAACAACTTGTAATCCCATCGCGAAATGGGAAGTGGTTGCTATCATGAATTAGTTGTAGTTCTTAGTCTGTTGCATAATACCTAGAGCGCATTAACAATCGAATTGAGTCGAGACCAGCCAGATTTTCCTTCGTGGAGTGGCAAAGCGACCATTTTGACACAAAATACACTCGATTAGACAAGCGATGTTAAAAAATAAACACCTCTGAGTTCGAAGATCACAATCGAATTTGTTGAATGTTTTCCTTACTGAAGCAAAGTCTGGCTGGCCCGTTTCAATCTAAAGAATTCGATTGGCAGTGTGAGGAGACGACTGAATTACGACAGTCGTGAGTGAAACTACATACAAGAGGCACGTCTTTTAACCGTCGACAATGTATTTGGAGGAGGAACAAGAACCCTTAATGTATTGGCCAAGTTTTCTTAAACACACACAGCTGGGCAAAACGTGTTCTCGAAATATTCATTTTAAAGCAAATATAGCAGTACGATATTTTGTACATCTCCATATTTGCCTGTACATTGACCACCACAAAGGCAAATAAAATTCGCAAGAAGTCATTTTGAAAACGTTGTTACCGTACATAATATATAAAAGGTCACTGCCCAGTGCAGAATTGTTAAAACCAATCTGGGCGATATCACCCACTAATGGGCGATTTGGTAATTTTGGTGGATGGTAGGGATCACCTGGGTAGCGACAGGTTTTATACTATAAAGCCCCTTTTGGAAATACACGAAGGTGCTCAGTTCGAAAAGGTTAGCCTTTTAAGGTGGCAAACGTGGACGCTGGCTATCAAAATGTTGACAAGCACAGCTGGAGCAGAGGATAAATCTACTACAGCTGAAGCCGCTGGTGTGATGTGTTGTTTCAACCTATGCTCTCCCTTCCCCGGAAGGTTAAATTTGAATTGATCAGACATCCAACAAGGGTCCCTTAATTCGAACTCAATGTGTCGAGAATGAAACTGTCGATCCGTCCCTTAACCGGTAACAAAAGACCTGTAAAAATGAAGAATAAATGTGTACATACGGGCGTGTCACAGGTGCTAAAATGGTGTGTCAACATGGAAACGTGTGGCAGCTTAAATGTTGCATTAATTAGGTTTTGGTAGAGAGGGGACCTTTTAGCGGGATACGCCGGGACATTTGGACATGATCAGGAATGAAACGTCTGAGCAATAGCAACTTGCAGACAGAATGCAGACAGAGAGTCAAATAGATGAGAGGGCAGACAAAGAGACAGATAAACAGGCAACTTGAGTCGTAGACAAACGTGTGGACTTAAAACGATGACTGAAAGACTTTTTCTTCTTCTTCTTCTTCTTCTTCTTCTTCTTCTTCTTCTTTTTCTTCTTCTTCTTCTTCTTCTTCTTCTTCTTCTTCTTCTTC
>NW_004797404.1:853794-855496 GCF_000002075.1 Aplysia californica | reverse complement strand
ACCCCCCTCCGCCCCCCAAAAAACTCCCCGTCCTTACCTCCCTCCCCTCGTTAAAAAACCCATAATAAAACAAAAAAGACCTTTGCATATGTTGTTTCACTCACCTACACGGATAGATCAACCTATCTAGGCTGTCTAAGCAGACTGGAGAGAACAGGGAACAGAGGAAGACCTTTGTGTCTGGGTGGCAGGCGATCCTTGTCAAAGGCACCCAGGAACCTGCTTGTTGTGTCACTTCTTTCAGAGAATCGTGATCGAGCAGGTTGGGAAGCCTCATCGTCTCGTATCCGATTCCTTGACAAAGAGTTAGATTACTGGGGATGTCCACGCATTTGGGCTGCTGTATTCGCCCGCTCATTTTGGCCCACTCATGCTGGCTCCAGTCCGACACGTATTCATCCATGCCGTTGTAGTTGTTGCTGTCATGGTGGTAGTAATAATTGTACAAGCTATCCTCACCATTGTTGTACTGTTGTGAGGCCGCGGTAGTTACACAAACGGCGAAGACATACAGGAAAATGAGGACAGAAAGGAAAGATAACGACGCACGAGGGGAGTATACAGAACCACGAGGGCGATGGGAGGACGTCGTTGGCATGTCGCCCGCCATATGAGATAGAAGACTCACTCCAGCAGGTCTCTCACACGATGATGAGGAGGACGACGATGATGATGATGATGCCATTTTTGCTTCCATCCGTCGAGACACGCTAGGCGACTCTAATGACAATTACGACAATGGGAAAGACGATAACGACACAACACAACTCCCATCATAGGAAAAGCTCACGATCCCTTATATCGTTGTTGCACAAGCTCTCTGAAAGTAAAAATAGGACTTCTCACTAAAGCAGTCGAAGTGCAGCAGCTCGTTTCTTGGATTTGAATTAACATCAATCACATCCCTAAGATAAATCCTGCCCTCAGCAGCGTTCGGTTCCATCCACAAGCATTATTGTGTGGATATACTCGATGACCCCGTCTGCGTAATGCCTCAGCTCGGCTCCATCTCCCGCCTCAGACGCCAAAGCCTGGAGCTTCCAGGGGCTTATGGAGAAGCGATTTCCGCGCCAAGGAAGGCAGTTCGCGCCACAGGTGCGCCGAGGTGTTTATTTTATTACGATCCCCCGTGTGTTCGTCTCTTCAGAAGGCGTCATTGGCGTTTTTCGATATGGTGTCGAATCACAGACAGCTTCAAAAAAATAATAAAAGAGAGAAAAAAAAGAAAAAAAGGTGCTCTAAAAATCTCAGAGAGGGAAGGCAAAAATAAAACCGAAAAAAATGAACAACCTCTAAAGTATTCCAAGCAAAAAAGCTGGATTAGCGACCAGAAATTGGACCGGAAATAGCAGTGATGATGGTTTCACTTCTTCACTTTTTGGAGAAACGTAGATATATTTTTTGTGTGTGTCAAGAGAGCCAGGCAGGCTGGTCTTCAGTGGTGCGTGTCCTTTGGGGCAGAGACAAACGGTTTCTGGCGACTGGCGTGACAGCTGATAGGTAGGTTCTCGCTCAAAACGATGTGTGTTGTCGACCGTAACAATATCTGAAATGAGAAAAGACGAATGCAGGTTAATAATGAAGGTAGGTAGGAAGGTGGGTGGGAGGGTAGTTAGGTAGGTGGGTAGGTAGGTAGGTAGGTACGTAGGTAGGTAGGTAGGTAGGTAGGTAGGTAGGTAGGTAGGTAGGCAGGCAGGCAGGT
>NW_004797404.1:852402-853525 GCF_000002075.1 Aplysia californica | reverse complement strand
GGTAGGTAGGTAGGTAGGTAGGTAGGTAGGTAGGTAGGTAGGTAGGTAGGTAGGTGTTTTATTCAGTGTTTACGGTAACTGGCCAACATCTCATTAAACGTACATATTTTACAGAAGAATACAGGTTACTAAAAACCTTGTACAGCCTACGTTGATTTGAAATAGAAAGGAAATTACTGAACAGAAGGTCTGACAGACCAAAATATATGCGACAGTAGTATATAACTGCTCTGGCCATACGGTTAGAGTTTCGATGTCTCTGTTTTTTATTATTATTTTTTCGTAAGTGTTTTACGGTGCTCGCAAACGCATAGGGTCATATGAGCGCGCGGTACACATATTCAGTTGATATGAAATTTTGAATTTTGCCCGGGGTGCGGTGGAATCCTGCTCTTATCGATTTTGAACCTGCAAAGGATTTTTTATGTGCACAACTTGCACACAGGACCTCTGATATTTTTCGCCCTCATTTTCGCTCTCTGTTCTTAAAAGGTCCCTCACTAGCTGTCCTAATCGATTGAGAAGCGGCCATAGTTTATTTCTATAAACTGAAAACGCTGGATCAAACAGACAAAATAAGACATATTTAAAATAGATTTAGCATAAAACCATTTTTGACCAAGTGTGTCTTTAATCCAAGACAAAGTTGGGTTGTTGTTTTTTTTTTGGTAGTTAAATTCTTTTCTGTCTATTGCAGTTTATTGAGGGGTGAGGGGTGAGACATGTTAAGCCTGCGTGTGTACAGGCAAGTATGTGTGCGGGTGTCGGTATATGTGTTTGGGGGTTTTTTGTGAACTCAAAAGAAAGGATACGGTCGTACTGATAGAGTGAACAAACGAGTCATGCAACGAGCATGTAACCCGCTAGATATGTAGTTTGTATTATAGTTATGAATTTTCTTTTGAACAACATCAAATGCAGTGTTTATCCTACGTTAGAATTAATGCCTTACTAGACACGTAATGGCTGTTTTACAAATGGCAGCTGCCCCCCTGAGAGGAGTTGACAGGATGGAATTTTTAAAAAAAGAGACAAAGCGCTCGTGCTATTGAGCATAATATTATGTGTATTTTCACAGTTACAGGGTTTGCACGAATTTCCGATGTGACAAGAGGGGTGGGGC
>NW_004797404.1:845605-847129 GCF_000002075.1 Aplysia californica | reverse complement strand
CCCCCTTTTCCTCCATCTTTTTTTTCTCCCTTTTTTTCTTACTTTCTTTTTCGTATATTATTATTTTTTATGTTTAAAGCGCACGGCTAAACAAATATTGTGTGTTTTTCAAATCCAAAGAATCTCAAGTGTTAAGAAATTCATTGGGTGTTATTCTAAAAAAAGGTGGTCTTCTTTGTTAACTTCAAAATACGGCATTAAGGGGAAACACATCCCAGGAAGAAAGAAAACTAAGACTCAACTCATATTCGAACATGAACCCCCCGGTTTATCAGTACTGTGCACCGATGAGCTATTATGTTGGTTGATATCATACAAGGCTAATTTCATTCAGATGACCGTGATTCGAATCCTCAAAGGCTTTTTCTAAAATGCTGGTCGTTTTGGACAGTTTCAAAACTCCTCGTCTACTTGACTCGATCCTGTAGGAGATGGACGTTTAACTCGGAGGAAGCGTCTGTCTATAATCTCAGTTTTCAACGGGGCGTTAAGCCTTACCATACCAACACTTGAGCTATTCCCAGGACGATCTCGGTTTGTTTGCACCGAATTGAGAGTTGAAAAGCATCCCAGGAACGGCAAAAATGTGTGGCATCATTGTTAAATTGAGCGCTCGTCAAAATAATGAAATAGAAGTAATCCACATTTTTTCCACTCGTTAGGCGATTTTTTTTTCGAACATTTATTTCTTGCTAAATTTTCGTTTGACGCTGGGTGACCCCCTACCTCGTTCAATCACATATATCTCTACTTCTGTTCAAGACAGCCCCCCCCCCCCTCAGGCAGTGCTCCTGATCGAAGTTCCCAAATGGGGGATCTTAACATGCTCTCATGCACAGTATAATTGTAAATGTTATACTGTGCCGGAGCAACATAGGTGGAACTGCAGCTTTATCTTTCCTCGTCCTTGCTGTCGTCATTTTTCCTCTACTTCTCTTATATGTTTGTCACTCTCTTGTCAACTGCTATTTCCGGGGATCCTTGATGGTCGAGCAGACTTTGTGCTGTTGAGGCTTCTAGTAGAAAGGTGAGCAGAGTAAGTCTAATTCCCCGTTTGGACTTCTCCGTTGACATCCACCCCTTGGCGCTCATATGACCTTATGCAGTTGCGATCGCAGTAAAACCTTATTTAAACAAAGCTATTCAAAATGTATGATTATCTTTCATAAAAAGACAAGACAAATAAACACATATTAAGATTGTAATATGAGTAAGTCCATATACCCAACAATTGACGAGCTCCTGACACTACCCCGTCGCGACAATATTAACACCCTCACCTCACGCCGCTTTCCAAGATTGAACTTTCGGAACAACACCAAGTTTGCTAACCAACTGCACCACCCCACAGTAAATTATTGAAGCTGTTAAAGACTGGATTACTCGAAAAAAATAGGAAAAAAAGATATATTTGGTTAAAGCCTCAACACATGAGATATACAAAGTACGTTTCGGGTAAACTCCTTCTGTAATACACACACACACACACACACACACACACACACACACACACACACACACACA
>NW_004797404.1:841242-843957 GCF_000002075.1 Aplysia californica | reverse complement strand
GGGGGGGGCGCGCTAGTAGGGACAAATCTGTTTTTATTTCTCCTTCAGTGAATAAAGGAAAAAGAGATCATGAAATGTTAGTGATTTTAGTAAGTTACTGAGACAACTTTTTCCATTTAGAAACAAATCAGTCTCATTAAAAAAATATAAACCAAAGTACAAAGTTTTTAAAATGCACAGAAAATTGAGATAGCCAATTAGATACTAGTACTAACACTGAGGGTATTTGGCCTTTTACAAAAACAAAGAAGTTTTATTCAGATATCTAGATTCTAGATATGTTTCACATAATCGTCGGTCGTGGTAAGCCGGAAAATAATAAAGCGGGGAGGGGGGGTATGGAATAAGGAGCAGGGATGGGGGTACGCAAAAAAGCTGAAAATTGATAAGCTGGGGGAGGGGGGACTCTTATTCGATATCCGAGAGTACGGCCTAGACGCTCAGAAAGAGTATAAAAGCGTTTCAGGCACATCCTACCATACCTTGGTCCAGCCTCGTTTGCATCTCACTAGAATGAAGACATTTCAAACTCTAAAGAAGAGGATCTACGTTGCCCACTACACAATCACAATTCTACACCGTATAGGAAGGAGACTTTGACTTTGCCTGTCAGAGCCGATCCCGGCGGAGAGGGATACAACACCCCCACCAAAAAGTCCGAGATATTTTAAGTTAAAAAAAAAAATAATAAAGACAATATTTTTAAAAAAAAACAAATAAAAATAAACTTTCCCAGCTCGGAAATCGAACTTGGGTCCCTTGTGTGCGACAGCGAAGCACATAACCTCTACATCACATAGGCTACGCTGGTTTACCCCACGTGTCACGACAATCACCTGGCTAACTACAATATTCCAAAAAGCATGGAGGGAGAGGAAAGTCCTAGAAGACTGGCAGCGTGCAGTTGTGATACCAATCTGGAAGAAGAAAGGCAGCACGAACGACAGCAACACATACCGAGGAATTTCCCTTCTGAGCTACACAGGCAAGATGTTCGCACAGATCTTGGAACAGCGTATAAGGAACAATGTGCAACCTTTACTGCGTGAGGCGCAGGTGGGCTTCAGAAAAGGGAGAAGGTGCAAAGACGCTATCCTCACTCTTGGACAACAGTGAAAGGACAATTGCATACAACAAAGAACTGAATCTTGTGTTTGTAGACCAGGAAAAAGCGTTTGATAGAGTAGATAGAAACAAACTGGGGCAAACACTTGAAGAGTACAGCATTAGGGGACAACTGTTGGACAACATTAGAGCCATCTATACCAACAGTATGATCACAGCCCGCACCCAAATCGGACTCAGTGACTGGGTCGACGTGTCATCTGGGGTGAGAAAAGGGTGTGTGTTATCACCGCTACTATTCATTATATACATGGACAAAATAACAAAAGAAGCAAACCCCAACCCAATAGACCTGAATGAGATGCTGTTTGCGAACGTTCAAAGCCAGGCATATGAGAAAGAAGAGCAACTTAAAGAGCAAACAGACAGGCTGAATACACAATGGGAAAAGCTCAACATGAGGAACAGTAAAAGCAAAACGGAGACGACAAAAATCAGCAGAACACCTGGCCACCTTAACATCACCATCGACGGAAATACGCTGAAACAAGTCGGCGAGTTCAAGTATCTTGGTAGCATTTTTTCGGAAGACCAGGCGTCTCAATAGAGAAATTGAGACGAGAGTACAAATGTATAACAGCCTGAGCTACCAGCTAGCCCTACTCCTCATATATCCTAACACCCCCATAGAGACCTAAGCCAAGCTCATTAACTCTATCTTCATCCTCACCTTGACCTACCAGTGCCAGACAAGGACCCTGACCAAAAGTCTTGAACGTAAGATAACCACCTGCGAGATAAGATGTCTAAGGAGAGCCGTCAACAAAACCAAGACATCTCACTCGTATGGCATCTCACCAGCTTGCCAGTAAAACCTACTTCGAAAAAGTATCAGGGTACAAGGCAAGAGGAAGACCAAGAAAGACCTGGATCTAGGGTGTGAAGGATACCCTGAGAACATACAATATCCCATCCAGCCAGGCCATCAAACTTACCAGAGACAGGGAGCTCTTTTTCCCCTCGATGCCCTACCCTAAAGGTACAAGAGGACGGATAAAGTAAGTAAGTCACGCTTAGAAAAGTAAATCAATCTACTCACTATAAAGCTGAAAATGAGGGGGGGGGGGCTGTTTACATTGGTAACAAGAATCTGTCAAACCCCAGCTAACCCTTGACCACTTATCATCATCATCCAGTTCCAGACCGTATGTTTATTGCTCGGATCATTCATTTCTACTCAGCTTGGTGTTTGGAGTTGTAAGGAAGTTTGTAATGTTGGAGACTTAAATGTCAAAACTGGCTGTACAGAATTGTACATGTACAATGGAGGAATAGCCTTTCGTATGCTGAGTCGCAGCTGTGCTTATCAACCTCTTTATGGCCAACGCCCTCTTTTACCGCCTTTACGAGGATCTAAAATGTTCGTTCATCCCACCGACAAGTAGGTCTTTTTCCGAGCGGATCGTCAAATAATGCCTGCCACAACGCTACCCTGGAAGTAAAAAGTCCTATCAGCTCAGCAGACTACCTAGTTTTTATAATTTTGAGGTTGAAATTTTGAGTTTCACAGCATGTCAAGCTTTTTCGAATTCAATTCTTTGAGTATCTTGATAACGTCTCTCTCTCTCTCTCTCTCTCTCTCTCTCTCTA
>NW_004797404.1:837661-839176 GCF_000002075.1 Aplysia californica | reverse complement strand
CTACTACTACTACTACTACTACTACTACTACTACTACTACTACTGCAACTACTACCGCTACAACTATCATTATTACAGCAGCTACAAGTTTTATTGTTACCTAAGAAACAAAGGAAAAAAGTATTTGGCAAATACGAAACTACCAAATGTTTCACCAACTCCAATTTAGCAGTTTGGTAGGGACCGCCCCCCCCAAAAAAAAGAAGAAAAAAAGAAAAGAAAAAGAAACACTAACCAAAAAAACACCCCAAAAAATCCTAGGTTTTCTTTTCTCATTTTCAAAAAGTTAATTTATATTGGGATAGAATTCACTATAGCGGCAGAAGCTATCCCCAAATGAACATCGCCCCCTCTGTCTTTCTCCCAACGTTGTGATGCAAAGTGAAAGACGCACGAGTCAACGTCACGATAGAGCCGTGTCGTCATTAGTTACGTCTGGGGTGGCACTGCGGGATGCGGCGGGAAACTGATCCTTTCACTTCTGTTGGCAGAACTCCGCGACACGGGACAATGACTGTGGGGGGCTTTCCCAGCTTGTGGGTGGTGTTTGTGTTGTTGTTGTTGGTGGTGGTGGTGGTAATGTTAATGTTGTTCTTGGGGGCTGGGGGTAATGTTAATGTTGTTGGTGGTGGTGGTGATGTTAATGTTGTTTGTGGAGGTGGTGTGTTGGTGGTGTGTTCTTGTTGTTAGAGGTGATGTTGTTGTTGTTGTTGTTAGTGGTGGTGGAGGTTTTTTGTTGTTGGTTTTTGTTGTTGTTGTTGTTGTTGTTGTTGTTAATCTTGTTTTTAGTGATAGTGTTTTTGTTGTGTTGTTATTGTTGTTTTTGTTAGTGGTGTTTTTGTTGTGTTGTTTTTGTTAGTGGTGTTTTTGTTGTTTATTGTTGATGACTGTCGTTGTTTTTGTTGTTGCTGCTGCTACTGTTGTTGTTGTTGATGATGATGATGATGATGATGATGATGATGATGGTGGTGGCGGTGTTATTGTTTCTACAACTTCTGTTTGTCGTTGCTGTTGCTCCCCATGCTGTTGTAAACAAATTCGGCCATGTTTGTAAGGAAATAATGTCTACATTCTAAGTTTTGACGGCTTTTGATTTCTCTTAACAAAACCTTCGTTTTTAAAGTTCTTGATGTGTATATCATTTATAATGTATACCGTTCTTCACAGAATTCTGTTCTATAAAATATGTAGATCTAGGTGTTATTATGTGATGTGGGCCAATGGTCTTGAATACTGAAAAAAACACCTGCAGTGACGATAACAAAACCTCTCAGTGAACAACACGAACTTCTTTGGAATTGTTCTGATTTAGTTCTTTATAAATAAATGGTGTAGCTTTTTGCCCTCTAAGGCACTATGTGCCCAGTGATTGGGTAGTTGTACGTCATTTCGAAGACTGAACACATGATCATCTGTTAGAAAATCAGACTGAGGGGAACAGTAGACAGTGTGCCCCAGGCACATTACTAGCTGTTATTTTGCTTTCCCGCGCAGATAATTTTGTCTCATGAGACG
>NW_004797404.1:826939-831974 GCF_000002075.1 Aplysia californica | reverse complement strand
AAGAAGAAGAAGAAGAAGAAGAAGAAGAAGAAGAAGAAGAAGAAAAAGAAGAAGTTTATAAGCTCTCAAAATGAATGGACAGCCGATCATACGTTGTTTTGTCTTTTTCCTTTCACTATTAACAAACATCGAGTAATTCATACCAAACCCGATAGATACAACGACATTGGTTAGATCGGGTGTACTACAATAGCACAAGAAATAAGACAATTTAGATCTTACACTGAATTCAAACAATGTCTCTATGCCTCCTTTTAAGGTGGAGTCACGTGAACCTTATTTCGGATGAATCCTCAAATTTTGAGAAAGAGACAGTCTGAGAGTTTATGCTCAACGGTGTGGTGGGTGGTGACGAGCGCTCTTCTGTAGCTTGCTCTTTCTTCTCTACCAAATATCATCGTCCTTATCTCTCCTGGTTCTTTTCTTTGTATATTAATCTTTAGTAAAACCTCTAAACTTAGGCGCAATTTCATATGTCCTATCTGTGCTGCAAATGCTGCAAAATTCATACTTAAACTATAATATAGCTTGTTTCTTTATTCAAAGGCATGGTGTCCCAACAGAGGAAGTGACAGTAGAAGCACAGAAAAGTGGCTCCTGTAAAAAAAATCAAATGGCCCAGATGTATAACGCCCTTTTCAACACCATCAGATTATTTAAGAGACAGGACCTCCGAGTTTAACGTCTATCTCCTGACCTCCGAGTTTATCGTCTGTCTCCTAAGGTCCATAGCTAAAGAGGAAATTCGTGTAAAGTGCCTCGACTCAACGTTAAACCGAGCTGAGGTTTAAACCTATGAATCCTCAATCTCAGGATTATGGGTCCGGTAGCCTAACTATGCTACCAACGCCTCCAAGTGGCCCCGGGAGCCAGGCTCAAAGTATTGACGTATGGCAAGAACAAGTCTCTTGGGGTCCAATAACACCCTCAAGGCGCCGGAGTTTACCACAGTATCCGTGACGTAAACAGGAACAGACGATACAAGATGACCTCTTCTGAACTCTGTGCCAGTTTGTGCCTCTCCCAAAGGACAACAGGTCGGGCCGAACTCATTTAGGAATCGAATCCGCGACCTTTGCGTATTTACTTTCTCCGCTGAGAGTGAGACCCCAGAGAGAGCACTGTGATATACATTAGGCACGGGCAAACTGCGGCCCGCGAGCCAAATCCCGTCTGCGAGCAGTTTCAACCTGGCCCATGATTCAACCCAGTAATTAATAATTGTGTCACAACGTGGTGGAATCTAGCACTCGTCATTTTTTGGGGCATGTGGAGTTATTGGTATCATCGTTCATTTGTCTATCTTTTGGTTTTAAAAAAATAGCCAGTTGTCTTGAAAAGAAGTCGAGATATTTGCAATTTAAGGGGGTGGAGGTCGCCTGGTGTCGGAGGCAAAGTTAACAAGAAAATGGTAGCCAAAGTTTGTGACTTAAAAAGCTTCAGTGACCTTGGAAACTGCAACTTTACATTTGTGTGCCTTTGATCAACGTTTTTCGGTTAAATTCACCAAGAAATGTGTTTTTCAATGGACATGAAAGGTGTCGAGACCAAAAAATATATATAAATGAAGATTGATAAAAAAAATGCCCGAAAGCGGAAAACACCTGTTTGTTTTTAAAAATTATTATTACATTATTTTGACAAGCGGCTGTTTTACCTCGATACCTCACATATTTGTGAGTTGATAATAAAAAATAAATTTAAAAAACTGTTTGTCTTAAAAATCAAGATTAAGTTACCGACCCAGCTGGAAGCAGTAGCTGTATCATTTTTATCTCATGAAATAAATATGCACCTGGGTGACGTATTATTATATTATGGCACAGTATCCGTTTTAGGTTTACTTAATTGAGAGCTTGGGAATTTTAACTGATTTCATTTAACTTTCTCCTGCTTTGGGCTGAGAGATTTCTGAATCGCTCTACCGGCCCGCGACTTGGGTATGAATACCTGAACTTCATACAGATCTAGATCTAGATTCTAGGTCGTTTGCAAACACTTGCTGCCGCTTTTTCGAAGGCGTTCACTTTGAAGCCTCTCGATAGAATACATTGTGATTAAGCATTTATGTATGAAGTGTTGAAGCTGTGGACCTTAACTGTCATCTTATTTTACCTTTTAAAGTTTTTCTTCTTTCATAGTTTGTTTCTTTTGGGCTCTATGAAATATACTGATGCTGCGAAATTGTTAAAAGGTTAACAATCTTAAAGGACAAATACCTCTCTGAAAATGCACATGCCAGCCAGATACTACCAAGTACATGAACTCCATCCAAAATCTTCGACAAGGCAAGAAGTGAACGATATTGAAGAGTTGGGTGGGAGGGGGGAGAGAGAGAGAGAGAGAGAGAGAGAGAGAGAGAGAGAGAGAGAGAGAGAGAGAGAATTCTGAACGTTGTTTTTTTGTTGTTGTTGTTTGTTTGGGTTTTGGGGGATTTGTTTTGTTTTTGTTGTTGTTGTGGGGTTTTTTTGTTGGTTTTTTTTTGTTTATTTGTTGTTGTTTTTTTGCTTGTTTGTTTGTTTGTTTTTTTGGGTTGTTTTTGTTTGTTGTTTTTTGTGTGTTTTTTTTTTTTGGGGGGGGGTCAATGACTTTGGCTTATTGCAAGAACTGAAAGACTTGAGAAAACTAAAAAAATTCGTTTTTATTTCTCGGGGAACTTCGGTGTGTTGAACTCAGTCCAACTTGCGTCAACGGTCGTAGGCCAAAAAGGGACAAAAGGGAAGAGCTATATCCGTGGCCGTCTTTGAAAACATAAAAGGACGCTAAGGTGTGAGTGTAAAACATTTCCACATGCTCAAAATATGCACTGCTGTTACAGGTTGCTGTGTTCTAATGTCCTAAAAGGGCGTGGAGAGTCAAGTTAGACTTCTGCACGGCTCAAGTAGAGAGTGAGAAATGAGTCTTTATGTTTTGGGGTTGGGGTTGTTGTTTTTTTAGGAGGGGGTAGGGATTGTTGTTTTTCTTTATTTGTGTGGGGGGTTTTTCAAATGTTTTTTTTGTTTTTTATGCTGTTTTTGTTGATGATATTTTGGGTTTGTTTTTTCTCTGTTTGTTGCTTGTTTTTAGGGTTTTTTAATTTATTTTTGTTTTTCGTTTCTATTTTTTGTTTGTGGTTTTTTTGGGGGGGGTGTTACTGTCAAGTTAATGAAAGTAAATGGTTGTGCATCGAAGCATGTAGCACTCATACTTACACGCACCAAATCATGTAGTACTCACGCCCTTACACACACTAAATCACGCAATACTCTCAAACTTCGACACACTAAATCATATAGTACTCACACATTTACACACTTCAAAGCATATACAATATACTACAATAACACACACGCGCGCGCCAGCACACACACACACACACACACACACACACACACACACACACACACACACACACACACAAACACACACACTCATCTACACGCATCAATGCATGCAATACACACACCTCTTCACACACAATAAAGCAAGTAGCACACACACACACCGACGCGTGTCATAGCATGCAGTAGCCTACTCAGTACCCTCAAATCTACACGCTCCCCAAATGTAACCATTCCAGTTTGAACAACTTGTTCAATACCGGTACCTCAACAGCGGTTAGTGGAGGGTGATGACCCTGTGTAATGCATGGACAAAAGTCTCGAGTTTTTGGTTTCTATCTGTATGATCTACAAGTCTATTCCTTGTTCTTGTGCAAGTATTCGCTTAAACTAGCTGTTCTGAAAGTGGCAGTCTAGAACTTGTTTCAATAAACATTTAACGTGAAGCGGGTACAAAAACTGTGTTCCTTTCTCTCGTACTTAATATACTGATTGCCAAAAAATGGAGAACAGGAGAGTTGACGGGCAGTGACATTTTGTGGAATGATTCTCTTTTCCCATGAGGATGAGTGACAAGCTTATTTGAAAACGACTATTAACATTGATTCTGAAAACATTCTAAAGTGATGTCGTAATAAAATCGCACATCCACGCACAGTCGAGTACCCTCTCTATCTAATGATTGTGCGCTCAGAAAAATGAAACAAATGATATAACTACCGTCAAACTATACCAGGCGGCATAACCCTGAGGACGCATAATTCTCACAATTAGACTACCCCCTAGCATTGATTCATGGTAAACCTTTTATGCACCCATTGGTACAATTTAAATCTTGAAGGAGGTCGGCTGTTTCGATTCTGCCTGCCAGGGACACCCCACGTCGAGAGGGGCACGGATTTCAAGCAGAAAGCTGGAGATGATACTGGATAAAATTAACTTTCCTACGCGGGAGTCTCAACTCACATCTTTTGCAAGCAGTGACAAAACGCCTGTCCACACCACCATAGCCACCCGTCCTTTGTCCATCTTAAAACTTTAGCTTTACGTGAAGCATAAGTCATTCTAATACAACCTAAACCGGGTATATTAATGATATGCAACCTGGGAATTCAAATCAAAACCGCACAAAAAACGACTTTGCATTGAAGCCATATGTTTGAGACAATGCGTTGACTTTGATTTTGCACTAAAAAGCACTGCCGGAGAAGTTCTTGCGGTCACTTTTTTTAAAGAAAGAAGACAATTTTCCTGGTAAGAGATTGTTTAACACTCAGCTTTATAATATCGAATCTATCAGTAATACTTTCCCCCCTTTCTCCCATTTCTTTCAGCGACATTGTAGACCTGCCATTTCGCCGGCACGACACATTTTCGCTGCTACCTCAATATTCTTTTTCCTTTTCCTCTTTGTCCTTGTTCCCTATTTATTTACCTCACCAAATGTCAGAAGCTTTGGCTGTTTCCCATTTTCCCTGGCATCTTTTCTTTTTCATGTCTACATCATACATATCTACATGTATACCACTTATTGCTTACTTGTCCATAAGTTTAGAGTCAGGGTTTTTCCTACATGCATACGTACTAAATTCTGCTTTAGAAAATATGTCAGACTTTAAAAAGACAACTGGAGTTCAATTCAGTTAGCAGAAAAAGTCTGTCTATCTATCTATCTATCTATCTATCTATCTATCTATCTATCTATCTATCTATCT
>NW_004797404.1:824359-825510 GCF_000002075.1 Aplysia californica | reverse complement strand
ATACATACGACCACCACTTCCTCCCACGCCCACCACCTTTGAGCGTGTTTATTCTACTACGGGGAGTCAAAAAGTAAAGCAAGTTGTTCGTTGTTTTGCACAATTTAGCATCAAATTATATGAAATTCATCTCACAAGTACCTGCACATGTACTTTTGAACTCAAACTGTTAAAATTCAAGTTTCTTTGATGTGTGCATGAATAGCGTCACATCAAAACGGCTGCCCCCTTGGAGGTCTGTCTGAGGCAAAGAGCTGTGATTGATTTTCTTGTTTTATAAGGAGAATACATCGGTTACATCCAAAAGATACTTCAAAATGTTTACAAGGACCAAGCTCTAGATTTTGGCACTGTATATAGGTGGGTTACACGTTTGAACATTGAACCGGAAGAAGAGGAAGAGGTGCCCATGTGCTTGTCAGACAAGCATAGTCCCGAAGAATCAGCTGAAAAAATCATGGCAACCGAGTTTTGGGACATTCATAGAGTGCATCTCACAAATTTTTTTATCACGAGGAACAATTGTCGATTCTGAAGCCTACTTTGAAACACTGAAACGAGTGAAAGTGAGAATTTGACGATTCGGACCAAATTTTAAAATGGAAAGAATTTTTTTTTTACCATGCCAGTGCCCGCCTGCATACGAATACCAGAACAAGGGAGACAATGACCCCGTTTGGATGGAAAGCACTGTCACACCCAGCTGATTCTCCTTATTTGACACCTTCAGACTTTCACCTGTTCGGTCCTCGAAAAGAATCATTGAGAGGTCAACACTATGGACACGATGGAGAAATCAAGACTGCTGTACCCCAAAGACCATCCTGCTGTGTTTTACGCAGCTGGCATATGTGGACTTAGTGAAACGTGGAAAATGGGTATTGAACAAAATGGAGACTATGTTGAGATATAGAAATCTGATCCTCAGATGTTCCCCTTCAATTTGAAGTATGATTGTTGCCAATGCGTTCTTTTTTGTTTAAGTTATAAACGAACTTGCATTACTTTTTGACTCTCCCTCGATTTGTCGATATCCAAGATGTCCACCTGTCTTAAGCAACATTGCTTCTACTCAACAATAGATGGCCGTCTAGTACAATTTATACATATATACGTGCATATATACATATATAATAAGTATATACAAAAAT
>NW_004797404.1:821867-824126 GCF_000002075.1 Aplysia californica | reverse complement strand
ACTAAGTTTTACGGAACTTCGGACAAGTAAAATACAACAAAGGGGGCGTCAAATTTGTTCATATAAAAAATAAAACTGTAGATCTATATTATCATAAGAGAAATATTATGTTTTAACATTTTCAACCAAAATTGAGAAAGACGTAAACTTAACTTCTTAAACGCATTTAGCTACACGGGAGTGATTGGCCCGTTCCGATTTCAGAACAAGGGCGATATTTTTTACTCAATTCTGGCTGAAAACTTTAATCCTCTGTATGTCTCGATCAAATATTTTGATTTCCTTCGTTATAAAAGGTCTGAACTTCCCTTACTTGGTTTTTATTGAAATTAGTTGAGCGATGACTGAGTTATTTTCCTTTAAACCCTATCCGTACGCCCTGGGGTAATATTGTACCCCCGGGGTTGTATTCTTCACATTTTAGAATACTTGTAGTACCAAGATCTCTTTAAAACTTCCAGTATTTCTTTTAAAAAATCATTTTGACTGCTATGCAAAGCATACGAGTACATTTTCTCTTTGAAAGTGATGGCACAGAGTTCCCCACGTCGTATAGCGGATACGATAGTAAAACTCGACGTGTCTGTTTTAGACACCTAGTACATGGAGACACAACACTTCTATTTACACATAATTATGCGTGTAAGATACCTTAAATATACAAACACTAAATCTCTTTTAAACATTTTTAAGTCAAGGAAGAAACTAAATGTTATCATGGAAATTGATGTGACTGAAACAATGTTTACTTTCTAAAAAGTGAAAACCATAGTCCCCTGAACATCCATGTCAATAGTAAACAACTGAAACAGGTGAAGGAGTTTAAATGTCTTTGCAGCACTTTTTTCTGAAAACGGTCCATAGACTGAGAAATAGAAATGCGATCTCAAAAAGCCAGCGCTGTCACCTACCAGCTCACCCCCCTCCTAGCTCATCCAAATATCTGCATAGACACAAACAGACAGCTTATCACCTCAATATTCAAACCAACATTATGTTATCAGTGCCAGACCTGGACTTTAAGCAAAACCCATGATCCAAAACCACCGAATGCGAAATGCAAAACCCTTAACATCACAAGACGAGAAAGGCAGAGAAATGAAGAAGTAAGAGCAGCTATCGGCACTGAGTCCTGCCTGCGTTACATAGAATGACAGAGGATAAAAGGGTTTGGCCACCTGTTACGTATGTCACCTGACCAGCCAGCCTTCAGAGTCTACAACACCAAGCACTCAGGCTGTAAAGGAGGAGGAAGGCCAGGCAAAAGGTGGGTCGAGGGTGTCAAGGAAACCCTAAGAAAACACAACATCACAACTGAAAGAGCTGGGGAGTGGCTTATCATAGGAAACTGCATTTCCCCTCGACGCTTAACGGCAACAGAGGATGAAAAAGTAACAGTAAGAATATCAATATTAAACATTGCTATAAAACAGTAAATAAAATATTTACTATATTATTGTTGAGAATGTTGTTATAAATTATTATGTGTCCTTATAATAACTAACATCACAAGCCGTTGATGGTAGATCTGTTCATGGTACATACATGTACATGAACAATGAACATAATATGGTTGATTTGACTTGATTTGATTTGATTCATTCATTTTTTCATTCATTCATTCATTCATTCATTCATTCATTCATTCATTCATTCATTCATTCATTGATCGGTTGATTGATTGATTGATTCTTCGATTTATTGATTGATTGATACCCCACTCTCGTTTCAAAACAGGTGTATGTTTGTGTTGTCTATATTAACTATGTGTGAGCGTATGTGTGCAAAAGTGTGTATGTATGTGAGTGCAAATGTATTACGCCTGTGTGAGTGTACGTGTGTACGTGTGTGAGTGTGGTTTTTTCTTGTACATGTGTGCAAATATGCGGCTGTGTAAAAGTATGTGTGTGTGTGTGTGCGCACGCGCGCGCGCGCGCGCGAGTGCGGGCAGATTGAGTTCCTGTGTGAGTATATACGTGTGCTGGTACGTGTATGTGCATGTGACTGTGGGCGTGTGAATGTTTGTGTGTGTTTGTGTTTGAATGTACGTCCGCATGTGCTTGTGTGTGTGTGTGTGTGTGCGTGTGTGTGTGTGTGTGTGTGTGTGTGTGCGTGTGTGTGTGTGTGTGTGTGTGTCTGTGTGAGTGTGTATGTGTGTGTGTGTCATGAAAAAATAAAATGCATACAGTTCAGAACAATATGTGAGTACAGAAAAAATATAGTGGGAGGGGGAATGAAATACGAGAGTAGGAAACAAAC
>NW_004797404.1:815213-817773 GCF_000002075.1 Aplysia californica | reverse complement strand
CATCTCCCTGTAGGAGGTATTTGTGGGTCAGGGCCGTGTGTCCGATGCGCAATCGAGTAAAAATGACTTCGTCTCTTCTGGAGAGGTCCGAAGGATTTCGCTGTTCTAGTTTGGGTTTTATTTCATATAGTTTATTATTTTTCTGGTTTTCCCAGTGGCTCACACATTGCCTGCACATTGCAAACCTTTAGGAAGGAATCAATTTATAGATAGTTCTGTATATTCCAGAGTTTCTCTTTTACCAAGTTGTTGGGTTTTGGGGGGGGTTTCAAACAGATAGTTTAAAATAATAATGTACTTTGGGAGAGTAACTTCATGCTGATGTAGGATTAGACAACACGTAAGAGCCCACCTGAGCCTGACTTTCGTCTCGTCGCCAATAAGGTTGTGCTGAACAAAAGTTCTTCCTCTTGTTTGAGTAACAATCAACAAAATAAGAAATCAATATCATGGTACAAAAAGCGCTGCAAAGACACCCTGAAAATGCCTCTGACAGACTTCAACATACATATATATCAACATGAGAGAGCGTAGCTTCTGAAAGCCCAGCTGGAAAGCATCAGTCGCAGTGGGCAGCAAATCATAATAATATGAGGTTTCACAAATTTAAAAAAATATTCTGAAACCAAGAGAGAAGCCCGCAAGCTGCGCACTTCCACAACTGAAAGTGGAGCCTTTAAATGTTCAAAATGGGGCAAACCAGTCTCGGCCAGAATTGGTCTCACCGGACACAGGAGAAGCCACACGTTATCTTAGCCTTTAATTTTTCTAATTCTTCTAATACGATGGAGAATTATTCTCTTCTGTGAATGCATTGGTCGTCGACAGACATTGACGGACAAGCTACGGTCATAATGGTGAAAATGGGATTGGTCGAGAATTAGTTTTCCCAACTAACGACTAGGAAGGGGGGGGGGGGGTGTCTTGCTAGGTCAGAGGTCATGTTAAAAAAAAAGCCTCAGGCCTCCATCTCGTTCTCGGCTCTCGCTTTGTACGACTTGTGAAATGATCAATTGTGCTAATGACAGGAACCATGAACAGCCAAAGATTGAGAGCTATTACTTTATCTTACACTTTACAAGAACAAACCAAAAGAATCCAGTAACTGCGAGTACATAATTCTCTTTGCAGTTGCGTTCAGTGAATTCCGGAGTGGAGCTTTTATTCTTTTTGGTGGTTGAAGGCAGTTTGAGAAGGGGTGAAAGGTTGGTTGGGTTTCTTTTGTTGGTTTGTTTATTTATTTTTGTTGTTGTTGTTGTTGTTGTTGTTTGGGGGGGTATATTGTGGTTGTTGTTGTTGTTTTTGGAAGGGGTGTTTGTTGGAGTTTTTTGTTTGGGGGAGGGGGTTGTTTGTTTGCTTGTTTTTGAGTGATGGTGTTTTTATTGTTATTGTTTTTGTTTGTTTACTTTTTGTTTGGTTGGAGGGTAGTTGTTTTTTCTGGGAGGGGGGGGGCTTTTACATTGCTCTGCTTTGTTTTGTTTTGTGTGGGGTTTTGTATGGTAGTCGTTTCTTTTTTTATTTTTTTTATTCTACTATTTTATTGTATTTAAAACGGGGCGGAAATCAACCCAGGATTCTGACGAGTACACTGATTACCTTAAACAAAAATCATCTCACCGGTCTGAGGTCTGGCACAGCGGTATCGGGAAAGTGTTGCGTTATCGCGGCATAAATCCAACAGGATATGATCTAAAGGCCGAGATGGTGACTCACGACAGGGATGGTGTTGTTATCACGCTCTGTGGGCGAGGCCGCGAGGCTCACAGACACCTGCAAGATTCCAGAGGGGTACTCAACAACCCCACCCCCTCACACACCCTCACACCCCCTCACACATCCTCACACCCCCACGCACTGCCACGCCATCTCACCAGACTACCTGCTCGTATTGGAATGCCGAGTCCCCGACCATGAACCTGACATTTCACTTTTTTAAGAAAACACAAAAACAACAAAAAACACTTGAATAAATAAAGGGGAAGAAAGGAAAACCGCGAACAACCATTAACTCCACCTCAACCAACAACAGCAGCAGCAACAACAACAACAACAACAAAAACAACAACAACAACAACAACAACAACAACAACACCAAAAGCGACAACAGCAACAACAACGACGACGACGGGGACAGTAAAATAAAAAACAACAACAACAGAAAACACAGCAAACATCAATGAAAATCTCTTCTACATTGTAATTAAAGAAATATACAGATATCTCCTTCTTTACCCACACCAGTGCTTCTTATCTGGAAAGAATTTCTCCAAAAGGAGAAGAACATTATTTCTGGTCGGGGGAAACAAGACGTAAATTCAAAAGGTCTTTATTAAACATTTTGTCTCACGGTAAAATAAAATAAAAGTAATTATAGAGATTGCACTGTGAGCGGCTCTGAAAAATCTCCAAGAGATAGAAGGTGTGCCTTCCTCAGTACATTGCTTTCCATCCAGTTAATCCTGTTCAAGCAGAACTGCCAAGATTATTCCTCCTTTTTCAAAATGAATCGTCGTTGCAGGACAGCTATGTCCGTAAAAGTGATTGTGTGTGTGTGTGTGTG
>NW_004797404.1:788715-813058 GCF_000002075.1 Aplysia californica | reverse complement strand
CCCTCCCATTTCAACATTTTGCTTTTACTTTTTGACCTGCTCCAGAACTCTATTTGTTCGGCCAAGCAGTGAAGTGGCATTGAGAACCCGCACTCTAACCTTTGGACAATGCTTGAAGACGTGCTGTTTTTGGTGAAAATGGGTATTGGTTTAACGCCCCTATCAGCACTGTTAGGTTTTTGAAGAGGTGGGTTCTCTGAGTTTAACGTCCATCTCCGAAAGAACCGAGCCAAGTGGGAAATTCGTGTAAAGTGTCTTTCCCAAGGACACAACATCGGAATGAGCTGAGGCTCGAAGCCCCGAGTCCGCAATCTCACAATTACGAGTCGGGTAGCTTAACCTCTAAGTTATCAACACCACTGTGCTGTTTTGTGGCTCTTTTAAAAGATAACTTAACTTCTTTACTTATTTCACAGATGTTCAAATTCCTTTTTGTAAAAATCAGAAACGTAGAAAAGTAAGCAGCACCACGCATATTGCAAGCAACATCTCACTGCGCACCAAGATTCGACTTTTTAACACCAACGTCAAGTCTGTGCTCCTCTACGGCTGTGAAACTTGGAAGACAACGAAGACAGTACTGAATAAGGTCCAGACTTTCATCAACAGATGTATGAGGAGTATTTTAAGAATTAAGTGGCAGGATAGAATAAGAAATGAAGAGCTGTGGGAAAGGACAGAACAAAAGGATATAGAAGTAGAAATAGGACTAAGAAAGTGGCGATGGATGGGACACACCTTAAGAAAGCTCAGCGGAAACATCACAAGACAGTCACTGCAGTGTAACCCACAGGGAGCACGAGGCAGGGGTAGGCCACGGGATACATGGAGGAGATTTGTGGAAAGGGACATGAGAGAAATGAAGCTCACTTGGAAGGAGCTTGGAAGGATGGCTCAGAACAGAGATAAATGGAAGGAGCTTGTATGTGGCCTATACCCTGCCAGGGGTGAAAGGCATTGATGATGATGATGAACACGCATATCATATTAATTATCATTTTTCTGATTAATGTGTTATGTTTCAAATGTGCCATAACATTACCTTTGGTTTGTTGCTGATCGACCCCACACTTGCAAGTGACCGCTACATTTTCAACGAGTTATGACGCGTTTTACGTTACTCTGGAACAACAGAGTCCTATCCATTCAGAACCGAGTTTTGATAAATTTGACTTCAAAAATTTTTTGATTCACAAAATGTTAGGCTTTTCCGAATGCAGTGCTTTGAATATTATTATTTTGATAATGACTCTATATAATCTTACAATTCTGATAGAGCAGATAGGAAAAAAACATTTCTGGCGTCATGGTCTTGGTAACTTTAAACAGACAAAAATGTCAAATAGAACGTTGTAATTCTAAGGTAGTAAAGTGTTAACTCGTTGAAGACGCACACTCTAGGCTCTTCTTGACAACGTTTGAAGATGACGTGCTGTTTTGGGGCACTTTAAACAGGTAACCTAACTTCCTTACTCATTCACAAATGTTCCAATTCTGTTCTCTTATCAGAAACTTAGAATGGCAAGCAACAACACACATATTATAATGTAATAAAATGTATTTGCATTTTTCTAATTTATGTGTGATGTTTTTAAATGTGCCCAATATTGCCTTTGGTCTGTTGCTCACAGGGCCCAAGCTCGCATGTGTCCACTACATCCTTAACGAGTTATGAAGTTTAGCTGCCTTTTACGCTACCATAGAATTGCAAAGTTATCTCTGCTCAGTACTCAGTTTTGAGAAATTTGACGTCAATATTGGGGAGGGGGGGTAGCTTCACAACATGTCAAGCTTTTTGGAATTAAATTTTTGGAATATCTTGATAACGACTCCGAATAATCTTACGATTTTGATAGAGCAGACAGACTGACTTCTTGGTCTCAGTAACTCAAAACGACCAAAAATGTGAGATAGAATTTTGAAATTCTAAAGTAGCGTTAATCAACAACTACTTCCTCTATCTCCGCAGACAATAACATACGTTCTGTGAAAAGAAAGCCTGTGGTGTTCAGTGCAAAATGGCCATGTCTAAAAAAAGACAAATGTTTCTTGAAACAGGCATAGCTACTAGATGTATTTTTCATTTAAATAAAAAGAAACACATCGACATGACAACGGCCATATAGTGCAGCTTGAAAAGCAAGACAGAAAAAATTTTTAAAGGGAGAGAAAAAAAGATTTCAGAAAAAAACAGTACGCTGGATCTGCAGATGACGTTTTCCAACCGCCTTCCAATCAGATCTTGTCCTTTCTTTCCGATGCCCTTACGTTGGTGTAAAGTCTCGATTTTCATGCTGCACTAGATGGCAATCATCACCATGACGTCTACGTGCTCCTCTTCACTAAAAGATGTCAATACATATTTCTTAAGCTTCTCGGACATACGTGCAAGTTGTCCCCAACTTGAAGAAATACCATGCAATGTGATTTATCTATTTAGACAAGCAACGTTAATAATGATATCATAGTTCTAGGATTCTCAAATGGAGCTGCTTGGTCCCAAAATCAAGCGAAATATATGCATCAGTATTCAGCCCTCTGGCGTGATCTAAATAATCATGGAGGACAGGTAGCAATTCTTTAAAAATCACAGTAGACGAGATAAAAAATATTGGTTTTGAGGTCTTGCAAACCTCACCTTTTCTTTAACAGACCGGAGACCAGGACACTGTGTTCCAGACGTGTAAAGAAACGCAATATTTTTCTTTTCCAATGTTTCCTCGAGTTCCTCGGGGAAAGCTGGCAAGGCAAAACAATTAACACGGGTGTTTCAGAACAGAAAAATCTTTTCGGAAAACAGTGAACATGGATTCTTCAGGACAGGAAAAAGTTAACAGTAGAACAGCACACTTGTCTGCTTCACGGCAAGTAAAATTCAGAACAAGTTAATTCTTTGGCGTAACAAAAACATAGGTGCTTCGAACAAGTAAAATTCTTACGCTTAACAGCGAGCATGCTGCCTAAAAACATGTAAAGTAAAACGGCAAACACGGGTGCAGCAGAAAAATAACAATTTAAGGTAACTGCGAACATGGATGCTTTGTAACAAGTAAGATCGAAAGGTTACAAAAATCTTCGGTGCTTGAGAGCAAGTGCTTCAGAACAACTAAAATCTTTAGTTAAGTCGTTCACATGACTACGTCATTACGGTAAACAGCTAAAACAGATTCCTTATTACGATAAACAGCTAACACGGGTGCTTCATTGCGGTAAACAAAACAAACAACGGCGCATTATTACTTAGGAATAACACATCCTTAATTAAAGCTTTCGGACACTAAACTCTTATAACGCAATAGAAATCATTATGATAAAAAGACACCATCTCTTGCGCAACAAAGTATCAAATAAAGATGTATTTTTTTAACACTGCCGTTTTCAAAGTTGCTGGGGAAGATAACTATTCTGGCTCACCCTCTCGCCATTGGGAGAAGTAAAATCAGAACAAGACCTACTGTGCTTGTACAAGAAATGCTAAAGAAAAGCCAGAAATAACCAAGGTCTCGTATGATCACCGTGACGAACAGCGGAGCGATTAAGTTGAGCAAAACTCCACTGCCGAAGACCAATCCATAGTTACTAACGTAGTGGGCCCGACCAAAGAGACGAAGAGTAACTACAGGGAAAACCACCAAAACCCCACTTTGGATCCCTTGAACTAGCAGTGTCCAGGCAAGGAAGAGCCAACGGTTGACCATGGGGGTGAAATACCAGAACAAGGACGCAAACACGTGCAGAGCTGTTAAACTAGCTAAAGACGTCTTGAGATCACTGAGGTCAACTGCCAGCCCCCATACTATCCGGGAAATAAGTACTGTAATGTTAATGCAACTACCAACTGTGGTCAAAAAGTAGTCGTCATTTATGTAAAGGAGTCCGAATTGTTTGTAATAATTGACCTCCACCTGGAGACCATAATTCATGACCATCGCTGCTAAACACAGTTGATAAAAGCTTCGTGTTTTCAGCACTTCAAGGGGTGTGTAGTCGAGGGCAAGTGGCCTGTGGGTTCCTTGCTCCATTGATAAATTGGCAGACTCCCCTTTGTCGGTTGTTGCACCATACTTGGGACTCGACAAAGAACCAGATCCATTCTCTCCACAGCCAATTTCTTTACTGATGTTTACTTTAAAGACATTCTCAAGAGGTTCCTCGTTCTGAGATTTGTGACATTTTTTGTGTCTCTGTTCATTCCGTAACAGAGCTAAATCTGTGTGGTCTCTGACCAGGACGAAAGCGATAATATGACACACTAGAGATACCGCGGTCAACAGCAGAAACACACCGGGCACTTTTGTCACGACATCCACGCTGGAGAAGTACTTGCCTGTTCCTAAGGTGATGTCAGGCGTTTTATTACTTGGATTGATAAACATCGTTGTCAACACATTCATGACTAGACTTCCTCCTCCTAAAGAACTGGCAGCGACGGAAGTGGCTAATCCCACGGCGTTGGGAAACCACACAGCAGCGTAGAGCGTCGACATAGCGAATATCAAGCCGGTGAAGAATCCTCCGCCCACACCCAGAGTTATGTGTAGTAACCAGAAGGAATGTAGACATGTGAAGTACGTCAAACCAACAGAGATATTGAATCCTATTACACCTATGAAAACAGTGAGCCGATGACCAACTGCTCTTGCAAATACTCCTGAGAAAAATATTCCTGCGTTCAAACACGATAGAAACACACCTGTAAGCCACAATGAGCCTGCAGAATGCTCACTCGACCCTACTTTGGAGATAAAATAGGAATCTACATAGATGGACAGGTTGCCATAGTACCAGGGTATTCCGATCGGAAGGTTCAGTAAGACTAAACCAGCACCTACGCCATACTGCAAGACTTTAGGGAACCGTTTGCACATTCTGAAGTTAGGGTTGAAGAATGAACAAACGGCAACGTCCTATTCTGTTATTCCAAATGCTTGCAAAAACAAGAGCAGTACATAATAAAGGTATATTATGACCCAATGAACATGCTCGATTATCCAATTAAATCGTATTGACTGTTAATGAATAAGATAATGGGGGAAAGTTAACATGTTAACCTTAACCATTAAATATATGAGGTTTTTTTTTCATTCTAGCACAATAATTGCAGTAACTGAAAGGCTCCAAATGGCCGCTCTCATTCATTAAATCCCCAACAGGAACAGTTCACACCTGTCACGGCCTTTCGACGACGACAACCGATTTATTGGCAATAGAACTGGATTAAAACAATTGTTGAGGTAATTGTAATACCGTTCGTTCCCAGCTATGAAATATGCCTTGTAGTAGCTGTAGGCTAACTTACTGTTCATGACAAGTTTTGTTGGAGTTGTTGTTGTTGTTGTTGTTGCTGTTGTTTGTTTGTTTGTTTGTTCTCTCCACACCCGATTTTGTTTTGTTTTGTTTTTTGTTGGGGGGGGGTCATTGCTTTGTTGGGGGGGGGGGGGTCTTTAATTCTATTGTATTATAATTCGTTTTTATTTTTTACAGGAGGAAAAGGAGGGGGGGCTGAATTCTCTCACTTGGAACATTTGGGAAGTTTTTAAGACGCTCCACCTTTGATCTATCTTTACTAAATTGTACTACGTTTACTCTCGCTTGTGTGCACAAGTTATATTTATTACTATCAGGTCCTCTTTTTTAATGTAGGTGTCTTTACGTCCCTATCCAGACAAATTTAGATCATTTAGGGGGCGAGCTTTCAACCCTGCCTGTCTAGGTCAACATGGACCGAGCGGGATACAACTGCACAGCAGAAAGGCCCAGATACTCGATAAAAATATCGTTCTCCATTCGGGAATCGACCTCGGGTATCCTGTGTGCGACAGGGAAGCGTCTAACCGCTACACCACAAAAACGCCAGTTTAGACCTCTTTGGGAAATGGGAAAAGGGGAGGGGTGAAATTAGAAGAGAAAGTGTGTATAGGCCCTGTGTGTGTGTGTGTGTGTGTGTGTGTGTGTGTGTGTGTGTGTGTGTGTGTGCGTGAGGTATTGGGGATGGTAATAATGCTCAGTTTTCATAAGAATAGAATTTAAAACTTCTGTATAAAATAACTTCAAACTGATTTTAAAGCCCCTTCAACACAATTTAAATAAAGGCTGCTTTGACCCTGCCTGCCAGGACCAAACGGACAGTGTAGGATTCAACTGTATCTCACCAGAAAGACGGATATATTATTATAATTATTCTTTATCAAAATTAAAGAGATCTCCCCTCTGAGGAATCGAACTCATGTATATATCACAGGCAGAAGAGAGGGAACTAAACTTACCGTAATAACACAGACACCGGTTAGTTATAATCTAAAATGAGATTTTCTTTTCTTTTTGAGAGACTCTTGGGGAATCTCGCATGCCATTAACAACATGGCGCACCGAGGCAAGAGAGTAAATAAACAAACAGCCGATGGGGGGAAGCAAGCCTTATGGGGTGGAGAGACAAAATAGAAGCGCCCAGAGATTGGACGCTAACAGGCGACGGTCCGCGCCACAGCAAAACAGTCTCCGCATTCATACCCATAATGCTCCGTCTTGCTGGGCTGAGGAAGAACCACGAAATAATAATGTATAGGTTTACGCATTTCACCGCATACAGCCGCATTCTTTGACAGAAGGGGCAAAACGAATAAGATAAACAGGCCCGGAGGGTGGGGGGATGCAGGCGGTGAAAGAGAGAAAATGTGAAATCAATCAGCAGCCAAATGCGACGCAAAAATTACCTGCATTTAGAGAGCTTTGTTGACACTGTCGAGCGAGCGGTGAGGCAAAATAAACAGGAGGCACCGGCTAGGACGGGGGCTGGGGGCCTTCTTGAGCTCACTCCACCACAAAAAATAGGTTGGCCGTTCGAGAGAGGAGATGAGGCTGAGGCAAGAGAAAAGAGGAAAGTTGTGGATTTCAGAGATGAGAGGCAATGGCAGCAACATGGAAACGGGGAAAGAAAAAACATTTTTTTAAAGAAAAGAAAAGAAAATTAAAGGTTTTGTGAGAGGGGGGGGGGGAACGGTACGAATTTCAACAGTGTTGAAAAAGGTAGAAAAATCGCTTTTCACAAATTTCTCTTTAAACCCTGCCTGGGGTTAAGCAAGGACATTCTTAAAATATTTCAACTGACAGCGAGAGGAAGGCATACCCTGGAAGAACGTTTCCTCTTGTGGTAGACAGATTTGTGCCTTAGGGGGAAGGCGTGAGTTGTTATTGGAGAAATTAGCACCAGGACAGAAAGGACATGAGCTCTCCGGGGGATGCGGCGGGAAACAACAAGCCAGCGAGAACAGGGGGTCACCTGGGGACATTGAAGGGGAGTGCTGCAGGCAGCCGCAGTCTTAGGATATCAATTGATTAGACATACTTGACTCAACGTGCCGGCGATCTGTGGAGTGTGTCCCAGTTGGGAACATTTCTGAGAAAAAATAATAGTATAGTTTGAAATACAAGGACAATAATATGATATGTTGGGGTTTTTTTTTACTATTTGAGTACATAAATAATAGGCGAAGTACGACGGCTGATGGCTGTTTCAGACTTTACACGTCCAGAAGAATGTTGAAATTGCAAAAATCTGGTAGGAAAGTAAGCCTACGGCCTTATCACTTGTTCTTGTTTTGCTTTATTTTATTACTATTTATTTTTTGGTTCGTTTTCAAAAATCTTGCATGGAACACTCATCACAGAATAGAGGTGTGGCGTCAGTGGTGCACTTGTTATATTAGGCTCTTCGTCGTAGCACACAAAAGAGGCGAGTACGATTCCCTTGAGGGACAATCGATGCGTCCCGTGTTGAAAAGGTCGAAACAGCCCATCCCTAAGTGATTTAAATTTTAACTGTGTGTATGGGGACGTAGAGACAGAATTTACCATGTAAGTTGTTACTGGGATAAGAAAGCAAGACGACAGACAGGAAACAACACAAGGGCACGGTAGTTTTCTTTTAAATTTAGTCCAAACATATTATATACCAGTGGCCCCCTCCAAGAGCGGGAAGTAAAGGAGTTTCATTTATTAACGATTGAAAATTGTAGAACAAAACGCCCACAACAGCAAGAGAAGGCATGTAATGCGCCAATAAACAGGAAGTAGAACGTCAAAAATGTTCCAGGAAAGCTTTGGAAATGCTTGCGTTACACTGGCAGGCGGTAAATGAATCTTATTTTTTTTACAAAATTATAAAGTAGACCACTTAGCCGTGACTTTCGACCCGTTCATTTCAGTACAGACAAGTCAGTTGCCTAAAGTTAGCTGACTTCACATTATACTATAAATTGACAGGATAGTCCAAAGTCCATTGCAAGGACAGAAAATTGCTGTAAAAGACCCGATTAAATGAAGCACGTAAAGGACGAAATGTCCGACCCCTGAGTGCTAAGAAAGAGAAAGACAAGAGGATAAGCTGAAGCTGAGACACACACAAAACCAAAAAAATCAAAATAAAACCGTCCCATGTACTGAGCCAGAGATACATGGTATAATACTATCGAGGGCCGTGGAACATTTTGGTGCACTCTCATTCTCAAGCGATCACGGAGAGTAAAGTGCAGTCGGCAGTCTAATGCTCTGAGCATTTCAGTTTCAGTTCGAGCAAAGAGAAGCACATTATAAAGGTATCGTTTTGTAATTTTTTCCAGTTTATGCAATTTATGAACAATCTGTTTGTTTGGTTTTTCTTTTTTTTTCTTTTTAAGCTCATGAAAGAGTAAACGTGCCCCCCCCCCCCCCCTCCCGGGCAATGCTACAGACCGAAGTGTTTTTATGTCATTCCCAAAGGGGAGATATTAACATGTTCTTATGAACAGTAAAATTGTAAAAAGGCTGATTTATAAATGCCATGCTCTAACTGTGCCAAACAACATAGGAGGAACTGCTGGGTTTTTTTTAATCTCATCCTTACTATTGTCATTTTTCCTCTACTTCTTTTGTATGTTTGTCACTCTCTTGTGAACTGCTATTTCCGGGGTGCATTGGTAGTCGAAGCAGACTTTGTGCTGTCGACACTAGAGAGGAGAGCAGAGTAAGCCTGATTCACCGTTTGGACTTCTCTGTTGACATCCACCCCTTGGCGCTCATATGACATTATAATGCAGTTGAGAGCGCCGTAAAACCTTCCAAAAGTAACTAAACTAAGACAAAGAGTTAACGTTCTGACGAAAAACCTAAGTGTTATCCTTAACAAGCGGTGATTCTACACAAAATGTTTGGCTTCTTTTTTTAGCGTGTTTCTGAGTGCATCTACAGTCCGGTCAAAAATTCGTGGCGCAACTTATCCTCAAATATCTCTTCTACAGGAGAACCAGTGTCACCCATACTTTGCACAGCAGTTTGTACCAATTTGTCTTAACTTAATCATATATTTCCACATCAATTGGGGCTAGATTAAACAACTTTTCTTCATAAACGTATATAAAATAGTAGAACTCGCAGAAAATGGGATTGTTCTTAGCACTTTCCGCTTCTCACATACATTTTGAAGACGCATGTGGCTTACATCATAGCTCTTCAATGGCACTTTTTAGGGGTAAAACGTGGTACCAAAAATTGATTTTATAGTGAACACATTTTTGGTATTACTAAAGGTTCTCAAAACATGCGCTCAGTACGCATAATGTCACGATTAGAAAAAAAAACTGAGGGACCTGCTTTTAAAAGCGATATTGCCCCAGCTGTAAACCTTTCAAAATCTATAGAAACCACCCACTTGGATTTTTTATTACATGTTTTATTTATTAAGGAATTTTCTAGAATACAGCTATTGATCTGTTGAGACAAATTGATACAAGTCGTTGTGCAAAAAAAAGAGTCTATGTTCGACAGTTGAGGAGATATTTGACAATAAGTTGCGCCATGAATTTTTGACCACACTAAAGGGTCTGCTGGGATAATATTAAATAATATATGTAGTTGTAAAGCACATAAAGCATGCTGTAGAGCGTGGATATGCGCTATATAAAAGTAGAGACAAGCACATCGACACAATAATGGTCACTTAGTGCTGGGAAAAAAAAAAGACAGATCGAGAGAAACAACGAAGGGAAAGTAAAAAATAGTAGGACCAACCAGATGCACCCTCCAAAGACCCATAAAGCAACATATATCTCGTATAAAGAAAAATAATGGCTTGTGAAAATTCAACAACCAATTATGCACGTCAAAGTAAATGGTAATATCAAAGTTACAGCCCAGCCCCCCCCCCTCTCTAATCCCAAACAAAAATGTTTTTTAAAACAGCTGAAAGGAAGAGTTCCCACAAAGGGAAGAAAACTCCGATCTCTCTTAGATGTGAATCTTTATCTTTCACCTCCACAGTGTTGATCGTGTTTCGAGCCAACAGCCCCACAGCAACCAGTTAAGTATTATACAAAACTGTCTTGAGTACATGCAGGCCTATATGAGTTCACAAGACAACAGTCACATATCATGGAACAGCCAAATGCAATCCAATAAATAAAGTATACTTTATTAGGAAACGTTCTCTGTTGCAACCAATAACTAGTATGATACAAAGGAAAAGGAAAATAAGCAAAACAGTTCTAAAAACTTCACCTTAACTTACACAAACAAACTCATACTACAAGTACACACTGATAACCCGTTCAACAGAGAAAAACTTAATTGGAAAAACTTTTATGAAAGAAATAAAACTGCGAATGATAATATTGCAAGTAGACAATTTTCATTCTATTCTGAAACACACACATACACACACACACACACACACACACATATACACATACATACACACACATATATACATACATACACACACACACACACACACACACATCAACATACACAGACTTCAGCTTTATTAACATTGTCATATCACATGTCATGATGAAGAAATCTTGCAAACAAGACATCACCAACTAAATCAAAGAAATTAAATGGAGCAGAAAAACAGGAAAGAAACAAAACAAAACCAGGGAGAAAAAAAATGTTCAAGCATGCAGTCTCAAGAAAGTGAACAAACAAATATTAGAAAAAAGAAAATGAAAAAAAAAAATGAAAGCTGTTCCAACTGGACTAATCAACTAAACAAACAAGTATGACAACAGTATGAAACTGTTATCAGACTTACAGAAATTAGTCAGCCAGCATAACATTTTGATGACATGTCTCGTTATCACATTTAATTGAGTTCCACAAATAAAACAACAGAAAGGACAAAAAGCCATAAAAGCAGTTGCAGGCAATCTTGACCCAATCAATTATTATACACAAAAAGTGGAATTATTTGATCTACGATGGGGATTTCATAAACAAATAACCGTGGGGAGCACAACTGTAAAGAAAACAAAGAAAGCAACAACGCTGTCCTAATACGATACAAGGCAATGTGTCATTCTCGTACAGCCCCCAGGAAGAAAATGGCACAATACGGTGATACCTGAACTAGACTTCTCTAGATGAAAGATGTCTTAAAATGGTACATGTCATACTCATACAGCCTCCTGGTAAAAACCAGTACAATATGGTCATACCTGAACTTGACTTCTCTAGATGAAAGATTCTATGACTGAAATCAACAGGCATCTGGTATGGCACTGTACTGAATGGGGGTTTTTTTTCAAAGAAACGGCGTTCAGCCTGATTTTGAGATAAATCCACATTTACAAGGGGAAAAAAAGAGGAATCATTAAGCTTTCAAGCCCACCACAAATTTCCTTTCAAACAACATAACTGATTCGACGCTACAAAACAGCTCCATACACGTTGGAATTAATTTTGGCCAAAAACCAAATACACCTAGGAAACATAACCATTCCTCGCTAAGTCAATTCTATTCTTCTTGTTGCTTCCTACATTTAATTCATACTCTCCTTTTATCCCCACTGTACTGCGATCCTTGAATTTCCTTGTTCATCAATTTTCATAGAGCAGAAAATGTAAGAATTATTATTCCCTCACCAACACAAGAGAAAGAACTTCAAACAGAAAGGAATGTTTACAGTACAGACAGGTGATATGGTATAAAAACCCAAATAAAATAACACATCAGTCATGGGTAGAAAGAGAAGACTGAAATTGTTCCAAATAATGTAGAAAATATTTATGCGTAAATCCAGTTAAAAAGCACGGTACAAAAACAGAAGAAAGTTTTCTCACGACACTGAAATCTTAAAACTAAGAAGACAAAACTTTCACATCAATTCACTATAAGTGATTAAAAAAACTTTAAATGTACTTCCTAGACAATTGACTTAGATCTCATTACTAATAAAAAATGAGCAAAAGAGTATTTTACATGAAACATTGGTAAACTGAAAAGTCCTACCTCAAAAATATGCAATGAAAATTTACCTGAACCAAAATATTTCGCTTCATGACAAAAAGAGTATACAAGTACTTGACATTTACCTTTTCATTCATCAGTTTCATGATAAAACATTATGTAGCAGCTACCTGTAAAGAGGCACTCAGTTTTATGCAGCTTGAATAGACAGCCATTACTATCCCAGCTAATGAGCAGAACATACATGTATAACAATGAATTATATATTTTAGAACTGGAATATAAAAGCAAGTAATGAGTTTCCTTTTAACCACAAAGTAACTAAAAGCACTGATGGATTATCTTTATGTACAAAGTGTACTGTCACCCATCAAATACAGACATTATAGTAAGAGAAGGGATAGAAAGTCAAACAATTCACAACCATCACATTACTTTTAGAATGTGCAGTCAATGTAGCCTCATGAGAAACTCCTCTCTTATAGCGCTGTCCATGTTCTATAGTAAATAACAAATAGAGACTATCAAAGAATGGCTGCAATTGCCTACATCCAAGCTTTGGCCTGCATCATACCAATTCAAAATTACCACTTTTTCATAGAATCTAGCGCTGTAATCTTGTTGTAGTTAAGACATTGCTTGAACTGAGAGTTATACTTTTATACACACAAAAATCAGAGTGCTTTTACTAGTTATAGAAGACAACAATATCATTATGCTTTTAGAAGCAAAGAAGTGAAACTGCCCTGAATTTCCATGACTTAAACCAAAAAAACACATATCATTTGAAAAGCTCCAGATGCTCAAAAATATTTTTCAATGTTGCTATTAAAAACAAAACTTGATTTTGAGCATATGCATGGGAGTCTGAACCTTCTAGAATACAGTAATCTGCACTTTACATACGTGTCACGACGCGGGGGAATCAGGCTCTCGTCAATTTTCGGGTACATGGAGTTATTGGTATCATCTGAAAGCTTGCTTATTAGCCTTGCTTTCACTGAAAAAAATACCCATCTATCTTAAAGAGACGTCCAGATATTTGCAATTGAAGGAGATGAGGTCACCTGATTTCAGTGGTAAGATTAGCAAGATAACGGCCGCCAAAGTTTGATAATTTCAACAGCTTGAGAATCCGTGAAAACGATGATATTTCATATTTTGTGCCTTTAATCGACGTTTTTCAGTCAAGTTAAATTAACAAGGAAATGAGTTTTTATATGGACATGAAAGGAGTTAAGCCGAAAAACAAAAATTCAATAAATATTGCCAAACTGGCTGAAAAATGCCTGTTTCTTCGATTTCGTTATTTTGACGAGCGCCAGATTTCACAACGATGCCTCACATATTGCATTACATGAGAAATATTACAGACATGAATGCAGCAACATCAGTATGAAAGTTGTTTCTTCGAGTACTGAGATACGTTTTTGTCCACAGAATATTTCTGAAATCGCAAATGTTCGTCAAAATTTTAGAAATAGGGCAGTAGTATTTATAAGCAGGAAAACACAACATGATAGTGATGGGAAGCACAGAAAAGGTATGTGATCATCTGATAGTCTAACAATGGTACATAATTATATATCACCTTCATTTAAAAAAAATAATGGTTCGAGCAATCTCCTTCTAACTCACTTAAAATGGCAGTGTTAGCTTCAGGGGAAACACGAAGCAACACACCCCCCTCCCCCTTGTCTATTTTTTATGTCTTCCTCTCTCCCTCACTTTCACTCACTAAAGTAGACATAAAGTTCCGGTACACATATCATAAGGCTTTACATAAATGTCATAACACACACACATACACACACACACATACTCATATATATATATATATATATACATTCAACACTCAGGTAAAATATACATTCACTAACATACAGTGATATACGCTATTATAAAAAATCCTCAGACACAAACTTGCTAACCTTTCTCAGAGTGCACTGTACCTGTACATCACTAATATTGCTCATGCAGCCCTAATGTATACAAACAAGAATGAACTTCCTGTCTGCACTTGAAGCCCTTAGTTTCAGCAACCACAGACCAGATGCCCACATGTAAATAATACGTATGCCAATGGCACTTTCTCTGAAATGATAAAGGATACTAACACTAAACCCAGAAGTATTAACTTCCACATTTTAAAAAACCCATTTGACCAAAGGGGTAAAGGTTTACTTGAAGTTTCCGTTCCCAGCTTACTTGACCTTATACGCACATCCGGGATCTAGATTCTCTGTAGAGCTAACTTGGGAGTAGCCATAATGTCAAGCGCAAAAGATGATTAGAACTTACTTCAGAAAGGAAGACTTGAAGTATATCTTTATCCCCAAAGGCATAAGTCCAGAGGTACACATTTCAATGCACACACCCACAGAAATGAATCACAGTACCAACTATTGCACTCATCTCAGGAGAAAGTAGCATGGAAACAGATTATATGAAGAGTACCAGACACTATTAAAAACGCATTGAAGAGAAATTTCACCTTCAAAACTTTGAGAGTAGTTCCTCAAAAAAAGGCAACTCATATTATGTTGTTTGTAGTACAATTCCCATAACATCAGCAGAACTACACAGAAAACTCTCCAATTCCTTATCCAGTTATTTTCCTTCCTCAAGCAGTGTTGTCACTATCGCTACAAATGCCATAACACCAGTTCAAATTGCGAGTTACAACAATGTCCGTCAACATGAGGTCTTCAAAAACAACTGTGATCCATTATGAAAAATCATGTTCCCCATCGTAATACAAATGTACTTACTTCCTTCCTTCCAAAAACCGATGCAGTGATCAAAGACATAGTAAAACTTCTGTCCCAGTGAAAATCAAAGCTACAATTGACTTGGTCTCCTTGTACGAATAATATAGGAGAGACAGCTTCCCCAGCAGCAAATTTAAATGACGTACAGAGACTGATAGCAGTCATCTCAGATTTTCTGTCGCTTAGAAAAATGTCATTCAGGAAAAATAACATTGGAGTATCAGTCAGCAGAAAGTTTTTGTGCCATATACTCGAGATTCGAGAGCAACAGCGTCATGGAGAATACAGCATTGGACACGTGGAACCACACATGTGGAACAGGAAAGAAGTGTATGGTGACTTTTCCAAAGGGACTAATTATGAAAAAAGAAATTGGAGAGAGGCATCAGACATTTGTAGAGACAAAAATCAAATTAAAATGAAAAAGATTTTTACCAAAAAGAACGCCCCTTTACCCTTTCAATCAATACAGCAAAAAGCCCATATCAGTTGTCAGAAAAAAATTCAATTCTGATCTTGTGCATTTTCTACTCTCAGCAAGCCTATTGGAACAAACTGTAAATGTTGAAATGGTTCACCAAGTATCATGAACTGTAAAACAAATAAATTCACAAGCATTTTTAGCTGTCTCAAGTAGTTACTACATCACCATCAATATCCAATTACAATAAGTTAACTTTTGGAAAAAGTAAACGATAGGAACAAAATATTATATATATAGAAAATCATTTCAAAGACTCTTTTGCATTCTAACACACCAGAACTCATTCAATTTGGAGCTTTATTGACAAGTGCCTTTGCATAGCTGGAAAACAAGTTGGAAAATAAGACAACTATAATAGTTGCACTTTCATACATATATGTAACTGAAATGAGAAGAGAATCAGACTACAACCTTCAGTGATCTCATCTCACTTTGTGGTACATGGACCAGTGAAGAGTGTTCAAAGCAGTTGACTTTAGCTCATTTCAGCACTTGAGATGGAAGAAGTGTACAAAAATGTGCAACTTGCAGACAAACTACAAAGCAGGAAGGAACTGAAAGCTTTCTTAGCCCTTCAATACTCTAGAACTTTTCCAAATTTAAAAAGTGCTTTTCATCCTGCAGCCGCCAGCTCTAACAGAACATCAAAATAAATCAATAAATAACAGAACACTAATCACCATAAGAAAGCATTTGGTGCTTATATATCCATCAACCCTAGATTCCTTTTCAATGTGAATAATATCTCTCAGAGATTAACCCACAATACTAAAAGACCATAACGACAGATCAGTGTATAACACAACAATTGTCACCCTGTTGCTTATTTTCTAATCATCCCCTAGTTTCTTTCAAAATACCAAAAGCATACTTTGGAGAGTAAATTCAGAAAAGAACAAAATGTTATGAAGGAATAATAAATTACATTATGATTATCACCTACAGAAATATCTTCAATGTTCACTTGTTATAAATGAGGAAATCTCGTAGACTTGTCCACTTGTCGCTGTCCTTGTAAATGTAGGTCATGGACGAGACCAGCGACGGCTGAAGGCACGACTTCTCATACTCAAAGAGCCAGAGGGTGGCTCCCCACAAGATGGCAGCAAACCACGGGAACAAGTCGGCCTTAGGCTGTGGAACAATGCCCTTAGAGACCAGGAGCTTAGCCACACCATAGACCACCCGCGACAGCAAATACAAGTTCATCTGGAGACGAAAAAAAAAGAAAAACAATGCACACGAAATGAGCTCAATTGTTGACAGAGCGAAAAGCAGATGGACACAGTAATGGGGATTGAGGGCTGAGGAAAGCATGTCAGAAGGACTTCTAAAAGGGGGTGGAAAGGAGAAAAGCACCGTAGAAAAAAAAGCAATAAAAGTAAAAGAGGATAATTCTATATCTGACAAACAGAGTCTGAAACTAGTTTTTCTTTTTCCTTTTGTATAAATAAATATAAAATATAAATAACACTTTTTATTTGTCCCGAAAGGGCACTTTGTTTTACAATAGCAAACATACATTTACATACATAAATACATAATCATGAATACGCACATACATAAATACACGCAGAAATACACACATGAATACACAATACTACACAAATACAAAATAGTTTACAAACATGCCAATGTCAGTCGCCACTGTGCAGCGCCCTGTATTTTGAGCTAGGATTGTCGTGTCTTGCTCAAGGACACACCCCAGTGACCACCCACCTGATCCCTGTGTCACCGACACTTGCTTGATATTACTTGAGTCGAAACTCACTACTCACTTAGCCACAGGGGCCCCCACTACTACCAATATTTACTCCTCTCCACCACTCCCTCCTCAATCCCAACGTTTAAAAAAAAGGAAAATAAGAACACTATGTGCTCCAGGGGAAACAACTGCAAAAATGCAAATATACATATATATACATATATTATTCATGGGTTATGCCCCTTAGCATGTTGTTTTCCCACGGTGCACCAAGGACAGGGTTCAAAATCGAATACTGAATAATTATGTTATTTTCAGATAACTTCCATTGATCTCAGTTAATGATGATACATAACAAGATAGTCCACTCAGCCTAAAGAGTGTCCGCCGGAGGTCCGCACAAAGGCTCAGATGGCGCTGCAGTGCAGCTGTTTTGAAGCTCTCTTTCGTTTCTCCAGAAGAAGAATAGGAATAGCACCTCCTTGGGAGCGTAAATCAACTGCTGTTCCTCAGCTGTTCGGGTTCATTCAGTGCGGAGTTTCAGGTTTTTAAAAATTTTAATGACCTCTCGCCTCTCATTCTTAAGTCAAATTAAATGAAGAAAACAGTCGCCTCTTCCCGTTTTTTGCCAGCGTAACCATTTTAAAAAAGCGTTCTTCCGAAATTTGAATTCTTATTTATTCCAAAACTTGTGGGGTAACTGTTCATAGAGGGTGCGCATTTGCGAAGAGGGCGCCACCGAATTTAGAGGACACTTTTTTAATTGGCTCAAAGAGAGGAGTGGACCATCTTGTTATGTATCATCATTGTCTCAGTCAGATCGGTCAGTGGCTTTAAACTCAGCAGCCCTCACTGGGTTTGCCCCTCTGTCAACTTTACAGAGAATGGAAAGTATAATGACTTTCCTCCTATAGTTTTAGGTTTGGTTCCCATTCCCCTCATATTCTGCTTTTTTCTTTGTTCCCAGATACAAGAATCTCAGGAAGAGTACTATACCCAGTGTTTTCAATAATTTAAAAAATTAAATAAACAGCATTTGTATATTGCATATTCTTGCTCAACAACAAACTATGCATTTTGCAACAACTATCCCACAATATTCCACACAGCATGAGTGATTTGTTCTTTGGGGGTTTTTTGAGTAAAGAGAAGCATTTAAGGGTCATTTAGTGCAGGAAAAAAGTAAGACGAACAGACAGAAACAGTATAGAGAATGTAAAGACGAAGGACCTACCAGTGGCGCCCTCCAGCCATCCACAGCCTGGGTGGGACCTGATAGGCAGGGTCAATGCAGGCAATAAACCGAAATTGTGTCATAGGAAAGTGTGAGAAACAGTAAAGAATTACAAATGTTTTGGCACTATGACTCACTTGCTCATTGACTTTGTTGTACTTTCCAAAGATGACAAATCCAGCGCAGAAGGCAGAGAGGAAGGCATGAAGCTGGTGGGACTTGGATTCGCCCCATGATAAGGTGGATGTCAACCCTTTGTAGGCAAACACAAATATGGCCAAGTTCCTAGAGTGTGTGTAGGTGGCTTCCAGGATAGCTCGTATCTTGTCTTTTAAACTGTATCGAATGGACAAAGAATTATTCTTCAAAAACTATCTCATGGGAAAGTCTGCACTTTTTTTCTAGATCAAGAAAATAAGCACCGAAATAGACCAAACTGAAGCCAATTTAAGAGCAGAGCACTTGGTCCCCTATCAGGACAGTGATTTGACAGAAAAGTATTCCAGGAGGAGCAGGGGGGAAAAAGGACAAAACATTAATCAGATTTCAGAACCTTTCTTTAAATTTATGGGTAAACTGTTCTTTAAATTTATGGGTAAACTGTTCTTTAAATTTATGGGTAAACTGTTCTTTAAATTTATGGGTAAACTGTTCTTTAAATTTATGGGTAAAAAGGACAAAAAAAGCACATAAATAAACCTAATCCTTAAGACCTTTAATCATTTTTTAAAATAAACTTTGTCTCTTTTAATGAATATATGTCATGATTTAAAGAAACCTTAGTCAACAATACCTACATAATAAATGAGCTGATTATCATAAAACAAAATTGAAGAAACTATGGTCTAACTATTATAGAAATGTTTCACTTTTCTAAAAGGCACCTCTTAGCCCCATTTGAAATTTGATATAATGATACAATACCAGAGGCCTAGAAGTAAGAAATCTAAAGAACAGAACAGTGATAAATTATAGTATGTTATCATGAACTCTTTCAGAACCTTTGTTTTGTTTGTTTTTTTACTTGTTCAGTTCAGTTTAATTATACATTTTCAAAAACAAACAAAAATATTAAAATCTTCTGAAACCAGCAAAAGAAAGATGCATCTTGTGAAATCATTGCAGAATTATGTGTTCTTTTCCAAACTTTTCTTTTAATATTCACATGAATAAACAGACTGACTGACCATTAAAAGTTTGAAAACAGACTAAGCTGAACATTTTCCTCAAAAAACCAAGTACACCATTAAAAATATACTATGCGAAAATGAATAAACACAAACGAAACTTACGGGCCACTCCTGAACAGAAATGTCATCACAAGCGCATGAGGAAAACGGATTTTGGCTCCGTACCTGAAAAACATAATCATATGATTAGACTACAGCAGTTAACTGATTATTGTATACTTAGTTTCTTTTCACAAACTTTTTTCTTTTCCGCACTCTGCCTAGTTCATTTTCACACACATTTTGAGTTTCCCAGATTTTGTAATATTTATGTTGTCTGACATACTATGAAGCAATCTCATTTTTAAGTGCAGTAAAACTCCAATGCCTTACAATGCAGAAAACAATACATTATAGTTATAGTCCAGGAGAGGGGTAGAGATTAGAGACAAACTGCGGCCAGTCTTGCCTCATCTGTCCTGTGCAATGGCTATGCGCAAGGAAAAAATAAGTAGCAACTAATTACATGTACAGCTCCAGCTAAACTTAAAGTAAATTCGAATAGAAAGAAGCTCGGCTGTATGTGACAAGGACCCTGTACACGTGTGTTTTTAATATTTACACCTGATACTCGTCAGTCATTTTAATTTTTACAAAAGTTTTGGCCAAAGCCTTAAAATTATAGCGTCTCATAATCAATGTAATGACATGGTATGACTATGACCCCAACAATTGTCTATGAGCTGCTACATCTTCAAAGCTGATAAACTAATGAAAAAAGGTTCAAAGAGATGGCAGATTATACAACTTTTGCTGGGAAGCTGATCTGAGTAAGTCAGTTCTTCTTTAAGATTTTTATCAGCTAAGGTCTCCGACGGTACCTCTAATACCAGTATGCACAAAGTGCCCAAGGCTAGGACCCCCAAGTCTTTCTTTCTCACCCCAGAAAGAGTCAGTGTTCATCCTCTCGACCCTGAGATCAGATCAGGGTGGCAAAAAAAAAAAAGAAAAGAAAAAAAAGTAAACAACCAATCCTACATGAACAGAAAATAAGTTAGGCTTCTTTAGCCTGAGACCCAAATGGTTCATTCCATTTTTTCTTGTCACCCAACAAGGTACAAACCAGAAGCAAATACAATGAGAACAAAAATCATGCTCAAAAGCAGGAGTCACAAGACTCATGATGGCAATGAAAACAGCACTCATCTATAGTATTTCTTCAGCTTTTCTAATCAAACAAACCATCATTTAACTCGCACTGTCGTCTAGGGAAATTCAGGTTATGGTTATAAAATTGGCACAGGTGTTATCATGATAATGGAACGCCAGTGACCCGACATTGAACTTTGTAGTATCTAATTCAAAATCATTTAGCTTGGGACAGCTGTGCACTTTGTTCAAACTTCAGTGACTACTACATTACATTGCCCTTATCAGACAGCAATTCAGCATCGCTTTTCCTCCTGGCAGTTTATATAAAAAGAGTCAAGAGTCTACTAATTGCTAAAATAAAAAACGAACAACTCTCACTGCAACAGTTGTACTGATTACTTTGCATACACAGTAAAACTATTATTTATTTTATTGACATTTGTCCTTATTGTCCCATATATTGTATTGTAAATGTACTTTAGATACCTAAACTCTGTTGAACAGAGAAAGTTATAGCAAAAATTTCTGCACAGGTACTTAGCTATTAATGAGTTTAAAAATACTTTTAAGTTATTAGGACCCGCGACTTCAAAAGTGAATGTAACAGCAAAATGTACATTTTATTTTACACAGAGTGCAGTAAGCCTGAGGTTTTAGTTTCACTGTATCCAGTTTGAAAGCAAGCTAATCAAAGAAAAGATTGCAATTTCAACCGAAAGCTGTCTACAAAGTGTCAAAAGGATAACAACTTACACCAGCAATTTTTTAAAACCAAACCTTACTTATATATATATACACAAATGAATTATGATTAACTAAAATAAAGACTTTTCAAAATAACCAGAGCCAAATTCGAATCCGACCTTTAAAGCAAGGATAGAATGAAATGCATTGTCTGCCAGTTGTTCAGATGTACTAATTTTAAGCCAAAAATTCTGAAATGTTTACTTTACAAGTTTAGCATGCACATAACAAAATCAGCAGGTACCACAAATCTTTTTTTATGTGTAAATGAATTTCGCTATGTGCGTATTTCAGGTGACAAGGTGAACAGCCACACAGTTGACTTGAAATTACCGCTAAGTCCGCTATGCCATGCAGGCCAAAATTCTATTTACTTGGCTTCATAGTTCAAACTTAAAGCAGATTTGGATTTTTGACATTTTTTATTTTCTACCCATCTCTGCTACGATCAGCCATTTTTTCTTAATGAGAAGCCTTTTCAGCCTTTTACATTCTGTCATGGTCCATTCTCTACTACAACTTCATCTAGACCCAGCTTTGCAGAATGCCCAAATTATTATGTTAGTGTGTAATCTCTATTGAATGTTGAAGAAGTGTTTTTTTTGTTGTATTGGTGTTTTACGCCACTTGCAACTGCATTATAAGGTCATATGAGAGTCAAAGAGAGCATGGAACACATTTGTGAGGCAGCGTGGTGAAATCAGGCGCTTGTCAAAATAATGAAAGTCAAGAAACTGGCATTTTTCTGAAGATTTGGGAAGTTATATCGAAAAACATTGATTAAAAAGGCATGAAAGATGTAAATTTTCAGTTTCCACGGACTCTCAAGCTAAGGAAATAACTCAATTTTGGCAGCCATTTTCTCACTTTCTAATTTTACCTCTGAAACCAGGCCACCACCACCTCCTTCAATCGCCAATATCTTGACTGTCGTACTTAAGGAGGAATTCCGTAACGAGCGACCACTATGAACTAGATGTATAGAGGGTTAGGGTTAAGGCTGGGGTAAAGTCCCTTCTTCATTGTGTCTGGAGGGGTGGTCGCTCTTTACGGCATGGAAGTCTCTCCTTTAAACTCAAGTTAAAGAGTGCTATTGCAACTGCGCACCAACTAAATAGACAACTGCTTCCAACTTTCAGTAGCCTCCTACGCCTTGAGGTGCCTTGACACTTTTGACTCAGAAGGCCAACAAGTCTAGATTTGTAGGACGAGAAGTGGCTTTTCGGACTCAAGTCAGATTAAACAAAAATTATATATACGGATTCTGAATCGAGTCTAGCATGACGTCCGTTCTGACTTCCGACCCTTGTTCCTAAATATTTCAAGCATTTATTAAAAGTTTTCCGATTATAATGATAACATTAGGGGTAGGACCAGAACAACATACTTAGGGAACATAAACAAATGGGTAACAGGAAAAGAGGGAAATGTAGCTTTTTTTTAGAGCATCCGAGCAAAATGGAGAACCATGATCGACGATGTCTGTCGCAGATCTGGCACTGGAAGATGATGATGAATGATAACAATCGAGACGTGTGAGCTTCAATATACAGTTATATCTAAACTGGCCCTCCCTGCATCATTTAATTAGTACAAGCAGAACAACCAAAGTTGAGTTGACCTTGCAGGGGGCAGAGTCAATTATGTAGACTATTGAGATTGCACGTAGCAATCACACACTCTCGGCTTGCTGGGGGAAGAGGTGTTGGGAAGAGGCCAAGGCGGTCGATTTTGTGTGATCTGATTTTTTTTTTTTTTACGCAAATTACAAAAAAACTATAATACGCTGTAACAAAATGAATTTAAACATGTGGAAGGACAAATGATGGCGGAAGTAATGATGATGCTGTAGTGGTGGAGGAAAGACCCTGAGCCTGAGTAGTCGGTTACCGAGTACGTAAACACTGCCACTGGGAAAAGAGAGTGCAGTCTTTTGATTTTTGACACAAATTACACGGTCCTGGTAGGTAATTTTCTAGTTAAATAGCCGTAGCATCTTTGTAGACAACCAAATTAATTTACTTTTGTGTTTTAACATCATTTTTAACTTTGTTTTGGTCAATTTGATCGTCCACACCTAGTCTATAGACAGTATTCAGAAAGAGACAGAGAGAGAGAGAGAGAGGGGAGGTGTAGATCTTGCGAGAACTTCCAGGCAAAACAAAATGGCGACCCGCGTAGTTCGGCTTGATTCGAACAGTGAAATAGCCATAGCATTTTTGATACGATCAAAATCAAATTAGCATTATTAGCTTACTTTTGTGCTATAACAACGTAATTTTTTCTTGGCTTTTATCAATTTGATCATCCGATAGACAGTATTCCAAAATGAGGAAAAGCAGGTCTTGTTTCGCACCGGGTGAGAATAGCCTACGCTGGCAAGTCTCACCCGGGGTGAGAGGTAGATCGTTTTTCTATTCTCACCCCGGATGAGAATAGCCACAGCCACAGGGCATAGATAGATCTAGTATACTAAAACCGGTAATGAATTGGAGCTGTATCTAGATTCTAGATCACTGAAGGGCAGTAAGACAGAAAACAACAGGCACAAAATCAGTGCTCTTTTAAATCAAGACTTACACCGCTCCATTTCGAAAACCTTTTATCACAGAAAGAATGTGCTTGTGTTCCCCTGACGCCAATACAGCGTTCACGGCGTCCAAGATACCCGCCATGTTGTTGTTATCAGGTGATGTGAGGTAATTCTAACTCCGACACATGAGAACTCCTTCGTCCTTTTCGCTGCGGCTACCTGCAAAGAAGTATAAAATCAATTTCAATTAAATTAATTAATCACACTCGCAAACACACGCGCACACACGCACATTCTCTCTCTCTCTCTCTCTCTCTCTCTCTCTCTCTCT
>NW_004797404.1:777329-787899 GCF_000002075.1 Aplysia californica | reverse complement strand
TTTGATTGGGGGGGGCGGGGGTGAACGGAATGTGAAAGAGTTTACAGAAAGGCTTGCAGGTCAGTGAAGCGGAAAGCAGCTACGTTAGTATTAACTAGGTAGAAGGGTGTATAGCATGGCTATCTAACTCAGGAAGGCCTATTGTAAAGTCATCTAGATAATATATATGCCTTTATATGTAATTGTAAGGTCATCTAGTCATCTTGACATAATATGTAGGTGGGCCTATAGTAAGGTCATCTAGGTATAGCTAGTTTTAGTAAAGTCATCTATAGGTATGGTATTGTCACTTAATGAAGGTACTGTAGGTCATCTCACGCAAGTATAATATGGCATAGTATGATCATCTAATACAGGTATAGTATGGTATAGTATGATCATCTAATGCAGGTATAGTATGGTACAGTATGATCATCTAACGCTGGTATATTACTGTATTGTATTATTATCTAACGCATGTATAGTATGGCATGGTAAAATAATATACTGCAGGAGACTGTTACAGTAAAGTAAGTAGTAAGGTCATCTAACAGAAGACCTGTAAATATTAAGTTCCACTCCGAGAGGATCCAGCAAAGTGGGTAGAGAGCCCTTCTAAAAACTGTCAAACAACACGAGTTCAAAAAAGCCCCTCTGAAAAGTAAACCTTGGCCATCCACACCATAATCCTGAATTATTGGCGCGCCCTGTGAAGCAAGGCAGAGCACGGTGGATTCATTACAAAACTAGGACCTACCTTGTGTCACGGGAAGAAGTAAAAAAATATCCGTCGTGGTCGCTGTCTCAAATTTCATCTGACAATTAATTGATACGCTAATGTATTATCACCCAAAACACGCAATATCATTATCAGAACAAAGCGGCAGTATCTCTGTAACGATGCTCTGTCCTTGCTCGATCTGTCGTTAACTGCACAGTGCACACTGCATAGTGAACCCTGCCCTTACTTTTTACCCACTAACAAACTGAGAGACGAGATTTGAACAACACAGGTGCACGTGACACTGGTTGCTGAAGTTACGATGAGTCAAAATAGAACGTACTTTGATGCCGACGGGGTCTAATAGTAAACAGAGTAGCCTAAATATTATAGTCTATAAAAATGTATAATAGATTAAGAGTCTTCATCGAGCGACCCTCTATTTACTATTATTACCTAAATATGAAAAATATACCGGTATAATGTATATATAATACAGTCGATCCTGCTCTAACCGTCACGTATTAGACAACCACCTGTACAAACGGTCACTTCAAATTTCCTAGCTTGCGTAATATTTTACATTATGACTCATTATAACACCGTATAAGACGCCCACCTGTCTAAGACGCCCGGTGTTCTTCTTGACAATGGGTGAGAAATAGACAGACAGACAGACAGACAGACAGACAGACAGACAGACAGACAGACAGATAGATAGATAGATAGATAGATAGACAGATAGATAGATAAAATACATACTATGATACATTGTATTGTAAAGAGTTCCTGTTCGCACCCATTATTTCAAAACCTGAATAAACCTCGAGAACACTTACGGTCTCTTGACTTTTTCAAGAAACCAAAGTCCATAATCTATAAATAAATCAAATTAAAATGTGGCCCAAAGTACAACGTAATCTTTGCAATAGGCCTAGTGCACCTGAGAATATTTCGTCACTATTGTAATACAACTTCCCATTCTTATTCAAGAAATTGTTATCAATGAAATCAGTGGCATATACGTGGCGGAAAAGACGAGTAAATGATTTTATTCAAATTCACTTAAAATTTAATTAAAAAGGCATCAGTTTGGTAGAATAGGTATGATTGTGTAATCTCAAAAGGTAAAAAAAATAAAGAAGGAAGGAGAAATGCGCTCTCTCTCTCTCTCTCTCTCTCTCTCTCTCTCTCTCTCTCTCTCTCTCTCTCTCTCTCTCTCTCTCTCTCTCTCTCTCTCTCTCTCTCTCTCTCTCTCTCTCTCTCTCTCTCTCTCTCTCTCTCTTTTTTTTCTCTCTCTCTCTCTCCACACACACGCACGTGGGTGGTTGGCAGGTGCTCTGGTGTGGTTTGCTTCTTCTTTTCTATCAAACATACATCTATCGTCCTTCTCCCCTCCTTCCTTTTTTATGTTTGTTACTCTCTTGTAACACCTCTAATCTTCTGGCGCTCACATGACCTTATGCAGTTGCGAGCGCCATAAAACCTCTACTAAAACAAAATACACACACACACACACACACACACACACACACACACACACACACACACACATACACTCACACAAACACACACACACACACACACACACACACACACACACACACACACACACACACACACACACACACACTCACACACACATACATACACACGGACAGGCATAATAATAGTTTTAGCCTCTTCTTGCCCACAGCCAAAGAAGAAAAAAAAAAACCCTGTAATGTTTGTAAACGTCATGAATGTCATTACAAGTAGCCACAACTGAAATTACATGCTGTATTTTTTAACAATAATGCAAAGTTCAAATAATGGTCTCATCTCAACGTTATGCGTGGTCTGTTGTAATACCCAGCATGGGCTTGCTGGTGGCTGAGGCACAGATGTTTAAAACTTTGCTATCGAGGTCGAATATTTGTGAAAGTAAAAAATTTGGTTTTTCTTTGTGGAACGAATAATTTTTATCAACCAAGAGGTCTGCCTGCCAATTTCATTTTTTTTTCAAGATTAAGCTATTGTCGGGCACACATTGAAATTCATGCATGCACACACACAAATTAATTCTCCGATCATACAGTCATATTTATAACAAAACAACAAAACAAAACAAAGTATAAATATGACCGAGGAACGTTCGAGAAAGACCGTTAAAACAACAAAACAAAACAAAGTATAAATATGACCGAGGAACGTTCGAGAAAGAGAGAGAGAGAGAGAGAGAGAGAGAGAGGGGGGGGGGGGATCACATTAAATGCTGATCATCTGCGTTTCAGTCTTCATTTAGCTAGGACGAGTATGTTCGTTGAGCGAATTACTGCTGATTCTTCAAAACCAGTAATAGAGTAGGCAAACAGTATCCGAACCGCCTAACAGCATCACGTTTTAAATTACGGAGAACTTCTGGGGCATATAGGATAAAAATGTCCAGCCGCAAGTTCTGGTCCTGATTTAATTAAGAGACACCATTCTCCACAATGTAAACATAATCTGATCTTTTGAGATCCCATTATAAACCAATTCAGTTTTGATTCTTGACAAACATTAACAGTGTGACAATATTTCATTCTACTCGGCCTATGTTTGTTGTAAAAAAAATAATAAGTAAATAAATAAATAAAACGAACAAAACGAACACAAAAAACATCCCCCCCCCCCAAAAAAAAAATAGACGGCGAGTTCATTTAACACTTCCAACGCCATAACCAAACTTAATGTGGGTGGGGAAGGGGCGGTTGTCGCCGTCATTCAAATAATTGTCTTATGTCAAAATATGAAGTTGTCAAGGGCAGCAAAAGGACAAAACACTGCTGTATTTTCAGCAGGACTTTCTCTTAATATATATTCTTTTTAATTCGTCAAAATCCGTCACTTTTTTTTAAAGAAGAGGCATTAGACTCGGATAACTAAATTAATTATGAATCTCATCAAAATATCTTAATAAATTGTTTAATTCGTCTTAGTCTGTCACTATTTTAAAAAGAGGATTTATAGACTCAGACCAATAAATACATCTCACCAAAATCTACAACACACTTGTTTTTGATTTTTTCCGAAATTTTGACATTCTACAATATTGAATGGCGGCAGGCAGAGGCAGACCGAAGAAGAGCTGGAAGGACAACATCAAGGAATGGACAAGCCTAGAACTCAAAAACACGCTCAGGAAAGCTGAAGACCGGAAGGGGTGGAGGAAACTGGTGGCCAAATCTTCAAAAGCACCCCGACGGACATCCAGTCTACAGGATAGGTGAAGGAGAAGGAATGGCAGCGATGATGTGATGGTGAAGTGTAAATACAAGACTTCGGTTATAACAATGACAACACTTCGTATAGACTAACATAAAGGCTCCACACAGAATAGCGATAAGATTTAAAATAGAATAACAGACTTTACGTTGTGATCGTACGTAAAGGATTTAATACACATTGCTTGCATAAAGTGCAGTCAGATGTTCATACAGAATATTTATAGTACCGTACAAAGGTGTATCGTAACAGGTTCGCCATTGTCTACCATTACTTTCCTGGCTAGGATTTCATATAAAACTGACGAGTTTCCAAGCTGTCACAGAAAGTATGGGCCTAGAAAGGCCTACATATTATACAAACACACAATCAGAATGTTCTTCCATGAAAGCCCCTACAGTCGCCCTAACTGGCGAGAACCTTACGTTCGCTTCATCTTTAGTATTACTAGTACAATCTGGTACAATCCAACTTCTACAAGCGGAACAATGTTTAACTAGCATTTAAGAGGTTGCACACTGATTTAAAATGTGTTCGTCTTTATTGTTTTAATTTATTTAACAAAATAATTTATCTTTCTCACTTTCCGTCTTTCTGGCACATTTTTTTCAGTTAGGTACACGACTGCAGATTGTCTACACTGCACCTTTTTGTTATCATATTTCTGAAACATCATTCGGTATCTGAGCCTTTAGGTTTACGCGGTTTGGAGTAAGTTGCATTAGTGTGTGATTTTACAACTACAACTTCTCCCCTGTCTTTTCCCTACTATAGTCCTTACCGAGAAGCTCATGAGCATACAAGAGTATTATTAGTCCTTGGCCTTCTCCAATGGTATCTCTTCTTCTATCTCCTTCCCTGTTCCACCATCCCTAACCTGCTTCTATTTTATATCTCCCATCTAGATTTCCCACTCTAGTTCACAATATGACAACCGGCTGTCTCAGTTTCCTGATGCGTTCACGTATCATTTACACCGTATGGTGTCACCTACCATGACTATCCTCTACAGCATTGTTTTTCCAAGTGGGCGCTACCGCCCCCAGGGGGGGGGGCGGTGGAGAGAGTTTTGGGGGCGCTGCGGCGAAACTGGGCGATTTGGGGGGGAGGGGGGCGCTGGTGGGCGCTTAGGGGGCGGTGTGAAATTTTCATGACATGCAGCATAAAACAAGATAAAGGAAAAAAAGCTACATAAAAAACAAAAGCACAACTAAAAATTTTTTTTACAATACTACTTATAACTAAGAACTTTCTTTCCCAGCCCGCAAATCCCTTTTTTAAAGAAGATTCATCACGACAAATCTAACAAAGATCTGACATACTTCAAAACTCTAAAGATCAATTTTCAGATATGAAAATCAGTTAAACCGATGTTTGCAGCACATATAATTTATCTCAGCTAATTACACAGGCAGGCAAACACCATGCTATTGGTGAGGACCTCATATTGCCAGCGATAAGAGAGGTGGTCAGCGCAGTCCTGCAACGTGCCCCAGAGCCTGTGTTGAAAGTTCTCCCACTAAGTGACAATACCGTTCAAAGACGTATTGATGAGATGTCAGCAAATTTTGAGGAATCACTGTGCAAAATGCTGAAAGGACGGGTATTTAGCCTTTAACTGGATATCAGTTCATAGAAGGTGGGGAAATAATGCAAGAATTGTTATTTGCGAAAATGTTGGAAACAGATACCAAAGGCGAGTCCATTTTCAAAGTGGTCCAAGAATTTTTCGAAGAGAAACAGATCCCTCTGGCCAATACAGTAGCCTGTGCAACGGATAGGGCACCGTCGATGCAGGTCGGAAACGTGGATTTATGAACCTCTTGAAGAAAATAGTCCATGGAGTATTTACTGTCTACTGTGTCATTCATAGACAGAATTTGGTGGCAAAAACAACCTGAATGAAAGTCTGCATGACACACTGGCCATTGCCATCAAGTGTGTGAACAAGATCAAAGTCCACGTTTTGAACTCGAGACTATTTGAACAGCTGTGCACTGAAAATGACGAGTACTTTCAAAGCTTACTTTTGCAAACTGAAGTCTGGTGGTTCTCGAAAGGAAACTGTTGAACACGATTATTGTTCTGCCTGTTTGACTCAGTGCTGGAGGGTTTGTTTTTTTCAAGAAACAGACAGTGATCTCTGCAATAAACTGAAAGAACACAAGAACAAAATTGCGCTCCTCTCAGATCTTTTCACAAAGTTCAACCAGTTCAACTTTCAGCTGCAGGGGGATGACACCAACCTGATCAAGGCTTTCGTCATTCTTGTCGAAATTGGAAATGATCCGCCAAAACATTGGCAGAAGAAAATTTCTCAGTTTCCTTGCTTGACGAAGACACTGAAAGAATGGCGCGTTTCTGACGAGGAGCTACAAATATATATAATATAGCAACCACCTCAGAAATGTGCATGCTGATATGAAGACAAGGTTTAGCCTCCTGATATTTTTTTATTGGAAACTCCATACAGGATACTGGACCCATTGAACACTAAAACAGATGATAACTTGCACGTAGCAATTGAAGAAGAGCTTCTGACGATGAAATGTGACTTTGAAATCAAACCATAGTTCAAAAAGCCGTACCAGTCATTCTGATTAAAAACTGTTGTGCAAGACAAATATTCCTCCAAGTGGGAAAAGATCAAGTTGTTCTTCATCTCTTTTCCCGCCTCCTATCTAGTAGAAAGGGGATTCAGTGCAGTGACAAGGTTGCTGACGAAGCGTAGCGATTTGCGTCTGCTACTGACCAATCTGAAACCTGATGTTGATAAGTTGGTTCCGTCTTAGCAGGTCCATCCTTCCCATTAGGGCAGTGTCAATAATTCATTTGTGCATGCTTATTCCGTAGTTTACTCTTACTTGATATCTCAAAGTGTCTTTTCTGTTTGTTTGTTGTTGTTTTTTCTTCCTTTTTTTAAAAAGCAAATCATTCACTTGTTTAACAGAGTTTTTAATGTGCACGTGCTGCCACTGCTGATGAAACTGATGATGATGATATTGATGATGATGATGATGATGATGATGATGATGATGATGATGATGATGATGATGATGATGATGATGATGATGATGATGATGATGATGATGATGATGATGATGATGATGATGATGATTTTTTTTGTTTCCTTAAGGCTCTTGTTCGGCTCCACAGACAATATTCGAGCGAGAGCCTCCACTTTTTCGGCTCCATTGTCAATATGCTTAGCGGAACCTCCACTCGTCCAAATAACTCCGTTCGAATTGCCATTGTTCCTGAACATTCAAACATGTGTTTGACATTATCGCCTTGCACAATGGTTGCTCTGAAACAACCCAACAATTTCTCACTGATCTGAACAAGGTGCACCACTACATCAAATTTACTTATTCCAGCCCAGATAAGTCCACTTCTTTCCTGGACATGTCCCTTCTCATTGCAGATAACCAAATTGAGACAGACCTGTACAAAAAACCTACCGACTCTAATCGTTACCTCCCACCTTCTTCAAACCATCCTAAACATATATTCCGTTCTGTGGTCTATAGTGGTGCCCTTAGACTACGCCGCATTTGCTCCCGTGAAAATTCTTTTAAACAACGGATAGAGGAATTCACAGTCAACCTTCTTCACAGTGGGTACCCCTAAAGCCAAAACAGAAAAGACCATTTTTCGTCACTACTCATCACCAAAAACTACCTAAGGTACATAAAATCCACAGCCAAAAAAAAAGCATCTTGGAAAAATCAGACAAAATAAAAGCCTGCTTCCCCGACCCTCCTCTGATTGCACTTCGTCAGCCTCCTAATCTTGGCAACCTCCTCATTCGCACTAGAGCAGTAACACCCACGTCCTCACTTCCGGTAAACCCATGTTCCCCGCCTCAAAATTATCCTTGTCAAAAACCTAGATGCAAAACATGTGCCTACATGAAAGTAACCAACTTTGTAGAAGGCCCCCACTTTAAAAGAAAACTTTCCCACAACATCACTTGTGAAACCAAAAATGTAATCTACCTCATATCCTGTAAAGTCTGTCCAGCTCAATATGTAGGTCAAACTACCCCCACACTAAGAGCTAGGTTTAATAACCATAGGTATTCAGTCCAGAAAAACTCCAGCACACCAGTTGGCCAACATTTCAACAGTCCTGGTCACAATGGTACCTCCGATTTGCAGCTTCAGGGTATTGAAATAGTCCAATATCCAACTAAAGAAAAACTTAACCAAAGAGTCTCACAAAATTCTCACTGGCCTTAACATCGACGAGCCCCATTTTAAGGACCTAAAATTTACAACGTAACGTACTAATCACCCCTTATGTTCCTGCAACCCCCTCCCTTTGGCCCTGCCTTTCTGTTATATTCCTTACCTCCACGTACTAGTTCTCTCTCTCTCTCTCTCTCTCTCTCTCTCTCTCTCTCTCTCTCTCTCTCTCTCTCTCTCTCTCTCTCTCTCTCTCTCTATTTATCTATCTCTCTCTCCACTTTTCGCCTTCGTGTTTCCCCTCCTTTAGCCTTTTCGACTCATTGATTGTGTTCACCGCACCCTTCCGTTATTATATTCCTTACCTCCATGCATATGTCCCCCCCCCCTCTCTCTCTCTCTCTCTCTCTCTCTCTCTCTCTCTCTCTCTCTCTCTCTCTCTCTCTCTCTCTCTCTCTCCCTCTTTTCCTTTCCCTCTCTCTCTGCCACCTCTGGCCCTAGTGTTTCTCTTTTTCTGGCCTTTCCGATTTGTGTTCACCGCACCCTTCTGTTATTATATTCCTTACTTCCACGCACCTTTCCACCCCCATCCCCCCCCCCTCCTCTCTCTCTCTACCACTTCTGGCTTTAGTGTTCCCCTCTCTCCGGAGATTTGTACTCACCGCTCCTTTAAATATTCAGACATTTATGTACTCACTTTAGTTTTTATAGCCTGTGTATATGATGATGATGATGAAGATATTTCCGATATTGTCCAAATCACTATAATACGTAACTTATAGTGAACACTTTGTTGCTGTGGCGTCATCACTCCTTTATTTTTTTCTCAAATACTATGTTCCTGATGAAGCCTTATTGGCGAAACGTTGAAATGTGAAAAATATATATTTTTGGAAATACAACAAGGTCTTAACTGTTTTAATACCTTCTTTATACAATGATGATGATGATGATGATGATGATGATGATGATGATGATGATGATGATGATTACGATGATGGTGATAATTACAGACTAAGATCCATGCATACTTTTTCTTTCGTGTGGTTTCTCACATTTGAACAACTTAATAATATTTTTATTATCTACAATGGAGACATTTGATACAAATCTCAGGCCACTTCATTACAGCACGTTGATGGGAGAAAACGTTTCATAAAGATAATGTCAATCTGTTTTCAAACCAATGATCACGGGCGTTTTTGTTTGTTTTGTTTGTTTGTTGTTGTTTTTTTTGGGGGGGGGGCGTTTTGCTTCTGTAAATGTGATAATACATGTTTTATTTTTATTGATGTTAATAACACTGGTCGTTAAGTACCGATGACAACTATATGCATAAAATGACAGTATTTTGCTCTCAATGCCCTTGCATAAGATTGAAGAAAATGTGTTTTATTATCTCTCGTCCACGCTTAATTTAAGACTGTAAAGATGGAAATTTGTGACCCAACTAAAATTCAGAACTAAATCATTAGAATTTAGGCACATTACTTTCTACCCTGCTGTTTGAGCTCTCTTTTTATTTGTGATTGTTATTATATTATTATGCCTGTCTTTCTTACTACGATTTTCTCAACTCACAAAGTACCCTCTCCAGTTCACGATCCATCTATCCTTGGGACTCAACAAAGGCCTGGTATGGGGTTACATATTACTCTTATTTCCACATTAAACTAAGATAAGCTGCAACAACTAAAGTACAGAGCGTTTTCATACATTTAGGCCCTCTGGCTATCCGAATTTGAGAGCCGCGCGATGCAATTCTACACATTTTTATGACCGGTAGCCCAAGTTATTTGTAATATCAAACCTTAAGTCTTATGGTTCTAGGGAAAAGCATTTAGGGTCTGCGGTAAAGGTAAGCAGTTGAAACAGAACTTTGACCGCAACATAATACGCGGCATAGGTAGGCAGAAAACTTGATTCATTCTGTTAAAGCTTTGCACGGTGTGAATTCGACAATGCTATTGCTTACGTGTATATTTAAGGCGCTCAATGAGGTGACCCCCACTTTTCAAAAATCACACTAACCAAAATGTACCCATGAGAATATGAGAGGCTTAAAAAACACGTGTGGCCACCATTAGCATTTAAGTAGTCAGCGCAACGTTGCCTCGTGGATTGAATTAGCGTTTTTTTTAGTAAGCTTTGGTATTGCGTGCAAGTCCTTTTCGAGAATATGGAAGAGTTCGTCCTCAGTGAGAAATACACATTATGGTAGGTTTTAAGAAGTTGTAAAGTTTTGTGTTTTAGACAATTTTGGTTGAAAATTTTCAAAACTTGATAAATCTCGAACACGTAATTTGATTTTCTTTTTCTGAGAAGTTTGTTCCCTTTCTTGAATTTCACTCGGGCGAAGTTTGGTTGAAATTAGAGCAAAGATGATAATATGTAGTTATCGCTCATTAAATTGGACTTTTGATGTTGTTGGGGGGGG
>NW_004797404.1:774957-777229 GCF_000002075.1 Aplysia californica | reverse complement strand
GGATTAATAGGGCTCTAGGAGACTCTGAGTGTTCACTCTCAATACAGAGCCTTCACTCATCTTGACGGAGGGAGAATACAGAATATTTCTCAGGGCGGGGGTTTGTTATTTGTCGTTGTTGTTGTTGTTGTTGTTGTCGTTGTTGTTGTTGTTGTTGTTGTTGTTGTTTGGTTGCTTTTTGTTGTGGTTTTTTGTGTGGGGTTTTTTTTGGGAGGGGTTGTTGTTGTTTGTTGGGTTTTTTGGCGGGGGGGGGGTTCGTTTGTTTGTTTGTTTTCGTTTTGTGTTTGTTTTCGTTTTGTGTTTGTTTTCGTTTGGGGGGTAGACACCTTGTTTATCAGGTCGTCAGGAAAGTGACAGATCTACCCACTAGGCTGCGAAACGACTTAACTAGCGACTTAATCAGATTAAGGGGGCTAAGTAACCAGGCCTCGGGTGACAACATGTTTCCTGCCAATTTAGAGGAATTAATAAACAACGTACCCGATACAACCGGAAGCGAAGAGGATAGTTTAGTAAAAAGGCGTTGCACCTTTTGACTCTTAAACCTTATGTGGGAGGAAATGTTAGTGAACCGATTTGGCGTAAAATACTGAGCCTAAAATTCAACAAACTACTTGAGAAGTATTTGAAAACGTTCGAATAACGGGATGTTAAGGTAGGCCAATGTTTTATCTGTGTCAGAGCCCACATACTTTGACCTTCACGTCGGCGGTCTGGTTAAAAAGTAGGTCTAGGCCTATTTGATTAGAATGGCCAGGAGTAGGGGCATGAAGCTAGCAAATATGTCACGCACCCTTGATAAAATTCTATTGGAGACTTTGACACTTTGGGTAACCTTCAAAATTTCTTATTCACTTCCTCTGTTATTCTATGGAACATGTAGTTTCGATTTTTAAAATGTAGAACCAAATGACGAAAACGATGCATAATAGATGTAATCATGTTGTTAATAAATGCAAAGATATACTTAAAGACAAATAAATAAGTAAATGAAAATATGAAAAACAACCAAATCTAAACTAAAAATCATCACCGGCAAAGCTGGGCAGATTGGGAAGTGAGCCATGATCCTGAGCCGTCCGCATATGAAATGTTAGTTTGGTTTGTTTGAGTAAAAGAAGCAAATTGACACGATAATGGTCATTTAGCTGGGAAAGTATAAAACAGACAGACAGACAGACAGACAGACAGACAGACAGACAGACAGACAGACAGACAAAACAGAGGGAAAGTAAAGAAGTGGGACCAACCAGTAGTGACACCCTCCAACCACCCGCAGTATACCATTTTACATAAGCGTCCTTTAACTGAGCTATCATGCAAGACGTTCTATGTTCCATGTATGATAACATCTGAGTACGTGTCCCAAACAAGACAAGGATCACTCACAGAAGAAATGCAATCGGCGAGATAGGCGATTTTTCTACGTGCTGTCACCTCATTAAGGTCATTTTGAGGGTCACTTTCTACGTAAAGCCAAGGACAGCAACGGGCGGTGACACTAACCGTCTGGTGACAGATGTCACGGGTGGTCAAGGTACTATAATAGATCAATGTACGGCAACCAAGGTATGTTAGCTTTAGAATAGTACTGTGTCAATCTTGCTAGGGCTACAAATAGAAATTGATCATTTTGTAGGTTAGCAGACACGTGAGTTTGAGCATAGAGAAGCACATCGACACCAGTGGCGGTGGGTGGACCAAAATTTGGGTGGTGCTTGGATTGCTTTCACTTCTTTACCTCTAAATAACAAGCAATAAGAACAAAACAATGGTGATTTTTCCATACCCACGGCGAGCCACGGCATTTTGAGAACCATTCAAACGAGAAGAGTCACCTTTGTCTTCCTTCTCTTTGTTCTACGTTAAATTCTTCTGGATGCTGGGGACGAAACCTCCAAACGTCTTTAATTAATTTTCATCTGATGAAAAAGTTGCCTCAAAAGGGGTTTGGTGTAATTAATAACTGTTAAATCTCAGCGGCACACACACAAACATTTATACACAGCACTCCTCGACTCCTCGAGCTGGATTAGGCCGTGTAGTCGAGGAAAGTAGACAGCACCTAACAAAGGTCCAATGGGAGCGTAGGAAACTGTGTCACTGGGGGAAAGTGTGTCGTAAACTTTCACCCCATTGTCAGGGCTACGACAGGGTGAGCCCTCGGTGCAGTGTTATTTTTTTCAAGTAGTCTACCTTTTTACAAGAAGAGTTTCATTAACGAGGGCCCGTGGGAACCGGCTCATCTTTGCTGAGCCCTAATGACATTTAA
>NW_004797404.1:772835-774857 GCF_000002075.1 Aplysia californica | reverse complement strand
AATTGGCTGTTAGGTTACTATAGTTGTAAGCGGGGACAACAGTGATTGGATACACGAGCAAGCAGGCAAGTTGATTACTCTGTGTTTATTCCTTACGATCACAACGGTTTCAACTGCTTATTTCGTTATTTTCATTTGCTTTGGAATAGAGTTGGGGGGTGGGGAGGGGGGCTCAAGCCCGTGAGCCCTTCACTACCCACCGCCACTGATCGACACAAAAACAGGTATTCAGTGCAATGACGAAGCAACATAGAAAGACAAAAGCAACAGAGAGAAAGAAAAGAAGTGGGACCTACAGAGGGCGCCTCCAAACACCCGTTTAGTTACGTCATGTAATTCATTGAAGAAATGATTCTTCAAATTTGGTTTCAGTGCACTTTGCAGTGCAAACGACTCTAGATTTAAAGAGATTGAGAAGGCTTGCTTCGAAATAATACATTATGTAGATGTTGTAAACGTTAGATTTAGTTTAGGGCTACTTTTGATGCCGTTTTCAAAATGCTTTTTTTTAGGGACCTGTCAGTCACACCAAAAGCGGAAACAGTTCGTCTAAAGGGGGGAATTTATTTAAACAATTAATAAACAGCTAGCTATGCTGTGATGTACATTTGTGACATTCACAATGATGGGCGCTATTTGCCGTCTTTCTCTCTTTCTACAGTGTGTGTGGGTTTGTTGTTTGTTTGTTTTTTGCTTTCGTTTTTTTTTACTTTTGCCCTGGAAGAAAACGTCCTGCCCAAGAAAGGAGTTCCAGTATTCGTGTCTTGAGTGGTGATACAGCAACACTAAAGCTAAGTTTTAAGTTTAAAGTTGTGAGTTTTTACAGAACTCGCAACACAAATGGTTGATATAACCGCCGAAGATTAGAGGTGTTACAAAATGTCATGTCTTTCATTATTTACAATGGTTACTATTCTACCATTTCTTTAAAACTGTTTTAATGTAGAGGTTTTTAACGACCCCATCGACACAATGTAGATTTTTTAGGCCGGCTTCTGATCCTGCCTGTCAGGGCCAACCCCGGCTGAGAAGGAGAAATACTGTACAATACCCCAGCAGAAGGACCGAGATACTCGATGGAAATGTTCTCCACTAGGGAATCAAACTCGGAACTCCTGCGTGCGACAGGGAAGCGCCTTATCGCTACGCCACAAACGCCGGTTTACAAAGAAAAGGAGGAGAAATAAGGACGATAGATTTTTAGTTTTTTTAAAAAGAGGGAGTGATTTACACCAGAGCGCCCGCCAACCACCCAGAGTTTGTGAGCGAAGAAAAGAATTTGCCTGTGCAAGTGGAACGAATGTGCTTTTTTATGAGAAGCTAGGGGGCAGGGGAGGGGGGTCAAAATCTTTGATCAAAAGCTAGAGAAATGATAATCAGATACAATATATAATTCTTTCACCTAATTCCTGTCTTCAGAAATTTGTGAAACGAGTCAGAACCAAAAGAAAATACAGGTATACCACAATATTGTTATTAACACGTTTGCGTGTATTATGTTGTCTACCGAACACAGTCGCCATCAAGGGGTGTGCCAAATGTGTGTCCAAAAATAAAAGGCAAACCTTAGTACATGGCAGGCTTTATGTATGGGTTGTGATTCAAATACCCCATTTGCACTCGACATCGCCTTCGTTTTTGCTTCTTGGAAAAGAAGGAACTAACTATACCAGACCATCCGCCAACCATCCACTGAATATGGTCTGCGAAATGGACACTTGCTGTGTTTATTGCCAGGGAGCAATAAATGAAAATCATAAAAACTGAACCGGAAACTGGAAACAGTGGGGCGTGCCAGCTGCTCGCTCCTACCCGCCTTGCACGGATCGATAAAGACGTATAAAAAAGGGTGCAAAGTTGCCGTAAATGGTTCTGAATCCTCGTCCACGAGTGCTTGCTTAATAATGACGTGCCATCTGTGACATGATACAGGTAGTGGACAAGCATCTCTCTCTCTCTCTCTCACACACACTCTCTCTCTCTCTCTCTCTCTCTCTCTCTCTCTCTCTCTCTCTCTCTCTC
>NW_004797404.1:771074-772320 GCF_000002075.1 Aplysia californica | reverse complement strand
GAAAAAAAGGAAAGAAAGGGGGGAAAAAACAATGGCTGAATAGTGAATGGGACTCTTTTTTATGAGCGTGTATGAAAAATAGAAACAGTTTAAGTAATGCAGAAAATTATTCTTTTTTTGCGGAAACTAAAAATAGCAAATATGTTGACCCCATAGAATTGTGCGAAAGTCAGCGTTTATACTACTTTGGGCTTTGGAATATCAAGGTCACTTTGAGTCCCACCAGGTGGGGTGGTGAAGTTACCCACTAACGGTCAGGTCAATTTTCCGATATAAGGAGAAAAGGACGAAACACACATATAATATGCATCAGATATAAAGATACTTATTTTTTTGGCAGGGACAAAATATAAGTTGAAACCATTAATCCCAATCACAAAGAGATTCCAAACCAGGCACATAGAGCACGACCGTGCTGTGCCGCACAAAATGTTTTTATGCTCTATTACGAAAAGCACCAACAAACATGAAATAAAAGAAGTCAGAAACAAACACTAGCCAAATATCAAAACAAGGTCCTTGCTGGCGCTGTAACTATCATTTGTGTGTCAAAAGCGCCGTAAAACATCTACTATGCTATGCCAAAGTTCAACAGTGGCTATCTGACCTATAAATCGCTCTTTGGGATAACCCAAGCAATGACGACACTCGTAGCGAGTTTGGCGGTACATTAATATTAACAAGACGACACATCTCAAATGTGCACCCACGAAACATAGCCCACAGTAGGAAGTTTAAAAATAAACGCGATAGACTGCACACTATTCAATGCCAAAATTATGTGATCCCCGGAGCAATCCAGCGGAGTGCTCAAGTGAATTGTGATTGGTTCATTGTCTTGCCACTATTTTAAGCGACTCTGTGACCGTGAACCTGAGGGAGGTGAACGTGACATACTTTAGTCACCGCCCTATGAGTTGTGCCTTTGAATGGTTTTGTAGTCGAGTGGTGAAAGTTATTACTCGAGTGTGCAATTCCAATGCAGGATAAAGAAACTGATGTTAAGCTAAACAGATTATGAAAATAAAAGAAAATAAGGTCTTCCTTCACAAACCCAAAGATCCTACCGTCCCATTTACTATGCCCTTGACTATCTTCAATTTGCTGTTGCTTAATGTGCACGCCCACTTTTTAGCCCCACGAGCCGCCCCTGCTCAAAACGGTTTAAATACGTGTGTGTGTGTGTGTGTGTGTGTGTGTGTGTGTGTGTGTGTGTGTATGTGTGTGTGTGTGTGCGTGTGCGTGT
>NW_004797404.1:768496-770094 GCF_000002075.1 Aplysia californica | reverse complement strand
TGGAATCAGGCTCTCGTCAAAATAATCAAAGTGAAGAAACTTGCTTTTTTCCTCAGGTTTGTAAATTTTAATAAAATTTTTGTTTTTTGGCTCAACACTATTCATGCCCTTTAAAGAACCCATTTCGGTGTGGATTTTTCTGAAAAACGTCGATAAAAGGCACACAAAAATATTAATTTTCAGTTACCACGGACTCTTAAGCTAAGGAAATAACTAATCTTTGGCGGCCATTTTCTCACTAATTTTACCTCTGAAAACAGGTGACCCCCATCTCACTCATCCACAAATATCTCGACTTGTATTCAAGATAAATGGAAGTGCTTTTCACCCAAATAAAGACAAGTGAACAAGTTTTAAGATGATACCAATAACTCTAATGCTCAAAAATTGATGAGAGCCTGATTCCACCACGCTGCCTCACATATTTCTCCCCCCAAAAATAAACTGCTACAGCCATGACGCCACTCGTCATATACCTACTATGCTGTTATTATCATTATTATCATTATTACCATTATTATTATTATTACTTATGACGATGATGATGAATATTTTTATGTCATTATTATTATATGTTCACATTTCGGACACACTACATGTACTTGTATTTTTCTGTGAACCTCGAATTTGTGGTCAGTTTTACTGCTGTGTGTTTTGGGTGTTTATGTTCCCCAATAAATGAATGTTTAGAAATACAAAAAGTCTGCGTCTCTACATATAGTGTAGATCTAGATTCAGTTCTACGAAAGATGAGGAGCTCGGCTGATAGATCATATTATTTAATTTCCTTACCTCTTTTGTCTTAACCCACAGTGAAAGAAACTGTTGCAGGTATAAATTGAAAGCATCCGTACCCACCCCCCACCCCACCCCCACTAATTACAGCTAAACCATCATCATCATCCTCATCCTCATCATCCTCCTCCTCCGCACATCATTATCACAATCATCACCATCATCAGCAGCAGCAATATCAACACCACCACCACCACCACCACCACCAACAACAACAACAACTTTGTTTTGAAAAGGACATGGCCGTAATCTAGATACAGTCTTTCAGTAATGGCAGTTCGCAGCCAATTTGCGTTTTTGCTATAGCCTATGTTTCTCAGTGTCTGTAACCTTGATTTGTTTCCAGAGATTTAATTGAGAAGTGGGAATCTTTCTGTCCGCTTCTCGCTGTGTGGCTCTGAATTTTTTAAAAATCTGACAATGTTTTTGTGGGCAAGCTTTGCACTCGCAGTTTCAAGCAGCCGATGGAATTACGCTTTACTTATCGAAAACGTGTACATCTTTCTAGAGATTTATGGTACTTTTTACACTACGTAATTGGAGTTTATTTTCTGAACTAGCCATTTGTATTAATCCGCTTTTAGAAAGTTGTACATTTACAAATAAAGCAGGTGTTTGCGGGAGGGGGTGAAACTGGTAGGTCCTGCTGATTTTTTTGTTTGTTTGTCTGTCTGTCTGTCTTGCTTCCAGGGGCGGCTCGTGGGGCTAAAAAGTGGACGTGCACAATTAAGCTATCGCATGCTGAAGAGAGTCAAGAGCATAGTAAATGAGACGGTGCGTAATTGTAGGATCTTTGTGTTGGT
>NW_004797404.1:762557-766413 GCF_000002075.1 Aplysia californica | reverse complement strand
TATATGTGTTTTTAGTTTTAGTAGAGGTTTTACAACGCTCGCGATATGTGTGTATACTTTTTTTTTACAGTAGACGGTTTTACGGCGCTCGCAACTTCATAAGGTCATATGATATACATGTATACATATAGATCGATATATAATGTATAACAACACAATAAATGTAGGCTACTTACACACTGGGAAGCCCTGGTGGTTAGCCTACTACAACTGGTAGAGATGTGCACCGCGTGTTGTGGGAAGCGGAATTCCGCCGTCTCTGCACAGATAATGTTACAGAAACACGAAACACAGCAGCGCAAATAGTATGCAGTTTCGATTTCCGACTCGAGCCTGAGAGCGATCTCTCCCTGTGACCTTTCAACTCAAGAATGAATCGCCCATTTCGGTGGGTATTGGACCAGGACAAAAATCTAAAATGTGAATCCGGTTTACCGGTTATTTTACTACTGATTTTTTTTAAACTCCTTGTTCAAGATGCGGTGAAACATTTTGGTTAATAATTCAGAATATTGGCACTTTGTTCTTCTAAAGTTGCCAGGTAAAAGTAAAGTTACAATTACCTTTTTTCCATTTTATCAATTTCTGAAACCTTAATTGCGCTCTGGTTGTTTTATTTGGTTTACTACAATATTGTCTACACACAAAATCCGATTCTCCATAAAATGGGTGCGGGCCCAGCTCTCGATGCGCGACACGCGATGGCAGGACAGGTTCTTCCACCGGCTGTCACTTTTGCCGTTGCTACACTACAAGCACCAACCCGCACCGACATGCCCCCTTGCCCACCGTCCCCCCACCCCACCGCTACTCGGAAAAAAATTATGTGTGCAACCCCTGAGTTCAATGGACCCCAGAAGGTGTTCTCACCATTCAGTAATATTATGTTCAATCACCCCTCCCCTTTACAAAAAACTTAGATCTACCTGTATATAGAACTTTAACCGCTCCGTACTCCCCGCCCTCCCTCTTCTCCTATTTCTCCACTCGGCGATAAGTGAAAAGCTTCAAGGCTGTGCCGCGTGAACAGAGCGTGGAGAGACAGGCAGAGTCGAGGGTTCAACCGCAACCACCAGGGATCATTTTTCAAGGTCGGAGTTCATGCTTCCTAAAGGACATAATAATTACAGACCTGCATGATATTATTATTACAGTAAGATGTGCCTCGGGTATGTCGTATCGTACACATGTACTACCGTGTCGTATCGTACACATGCACTACCGTGTCGTATCTTGTATCGTTGTCCGACCGGCACACTGATTGTGCTCATTTGACCTAATTATTACTATGTAGTTGCGAGCGCCGTAAAACCTTACTAAACACTAAACACAGATAATGATAATTATTGTACGTAGAGGTTGATGATCACAATTTGTTCAGTAAGTAATACATACATTTTTCAAGGTCGGAGTTCATGGTTCGCAAAGGACATTTTATATTATAGGCCCTATCGAAAGATGTACCCAGGGGATCTTGTATCGTACACATGTACTATATCTAATGAACTACCGTGTCGTATCGTTGTCCGCTCAGCTCACTGGCAGATGATTACTGTGGGGACAGGTTTGATCGTCAAAGTTTGTTCAGTTGATAGTAATACACATTGTGACCCGATAGAGCAGATGTCAAAGGATGTTTTTCGGCAAAAAACAACAGTTGGATAGTTTGACAAATTTTATCGATATTGTCTGGGATCGCCGACCAGGGTCTTCCCTTAATTTTCTCAAAGTCAAAACTACAAAAAAATGACCTAAGCACATGTGAAATGGTGCTGACGATATTAAATATAGATAAATTACATTTTATTAATCCGCATTTGGGTTACAATCACAAACATACGCATACATAAGTACATAGTTAGAAATACATAAATACACAGATTCATTACTGCAATACCGAACAATTTCACAAACATGCGATGGTGCAGTGCCTTGGTTTTATTTTTCACCTTGGGTTGTCGTGTCTTGCTCAAGGACACATCCCAGTGACCACTCATGTAAACCCTGTGTCACAGAGACACTTGCTCGACATTACTTTTGACTTTGAACTCACTTAGCCGTTGGAGTCCCCCAGTTGTGCCACCTGTTATTCAATGAATTTCAAGTTAGTCTGTCTGACATTAAATGTTGCGAGCATACTTTTGTAAAATAAGAAGAATATACTTTTTTTTTTTTTTAAAGTAATACACACATCGTTCAAGGTTTGAGTTCATGGTTCGCAAAGGACATTATTAATTATATCGAAAGACGTACCACAGGTACCCCGTATCGTACTCGTGTACTATGGTGCGGTCAAAAATTCGTGGCGCAACTAATTGTCAAATATCTCCTCAACTATCGAACATAGACTCTTCAATTTTTGCACGGTGACGTGTATCGACTTGTCTTAACAGATCAATATTTCTGTAAACACCTGTTTGCTCTATTCTTGAAAAGTTCTTAATAAATTACTGACAGAAAATTCCAGTGCGTGATTTCTACAGATTTTAAAAGGTTTACAGTTGGGACAATATCGCTTTCAAAAGCTTTCCCCCCTTAAGCTCTCTTGATCACAGGAATATTGAATGCTGCCTTAATTTAAATTTTGAGAGTTGAAGGGTTTGTGGTTTCTTCTTTTTAAAAAGTGGTCTAAAGGTCGGCGCCACAGGGATTATAATAATGATAAATAATAATAACAATGACATTATACGTAAATTTCATTTGACCCCAATAATCTTCTTGTTCCCTCAACTCCAGAATTTTAGGGATTGCGATCTAGGCTGTGTGAAAAGATAGAGGGACAGAAAAGCAGAGGAAGAAATAGAACATCATATTATACAAATCTGATGGCCTGAACAACCTTGCAAAAAATGACACTATGAGAAAAACCGAGCTGATCAAGAAGACAACAACAGGAAGGAGTGGGGTAGGCCTAGGCTACCGTGATCGTCCAAGTCAATACTGTACATGAAATGTCTGCTCCAGATTTGACGATTGAAGAAGAAGATCTAGGTTGTTGAAAACTCTTCCAGCGAGAGAGGCTGTTGTTTTTAGAATCACCGACACCGTTTCGCTAGGATACAGTTGCAGAAGATGCCTGAGGCAAAAATGCGATGATTACAAACTAAACCGACATTCGTCACAGTTGTCCATCTTTTGACTTTGTCTCTTTTCATATTTCGTTTGAGTTGTTCCATTTTGTCTGCTTTAATTAATATCATCTTTATCAGAACGGGCTAGACCCTTCTATTTTCAAGTACTGGTTCGACATATTTAAAACATAGAAAGACCAACAGCAGTGTTTAATGATATGAACAAGTGAAAGAGAGACAGCAATCCTCGCGTGGCAGAAGATATTCGGAGACGGCTCCAGCGAGCACCCATGAGCTATTCGGAGACGGATTCCCGCTCACAGATGCACTGCTTTGGGGGGTCAAACTGCGTATTGTCTGCTACAGATTACACATATACCCACAAAAACTGTCGTAAATCAATTATTTTCAAGAACATTTCTAACCTAACTGCAAAATTAAATATCAAATTATGGGTTAAAACAAGGGGGGGTGGGGGCACCCCGAGATTATTTTTTTTACATGGCCCACAGGCACAAAGCGTTTTGATTGTTGTATTTCCGTCAGAGACGTCTCCGGATGGATACTGGGGCAATTGTCAATATCTTTACTTTGACCGAAGGCTTTTTCTTTTGAGATTTACAAATTATGTTCATCTTTCTATGAAAAAAATGTTTGTGTTTTTTCGCCACCATTGACTAAATTTAGATCAGAGTTAGGATGGGGGCTCTCGTGGCCTAGAGGTTAAGGTGTTGGCCTCTCATTCAAAGGTCCCGGGTTCGATTCCGGGTAGCGACCAAAAAATT
>NW_004797404.1:760297-761311 GCF_000002075.1 Aplysia californica | reverse complement strand
AGAGAGAGAGGGGGGAGAGAAAGCGAGAGAGGTGACCTTTCACTTTCACGGTAGTTCACCACACACTTTCGCCGATAACACTGAACGCATTGATACAAGTGAATGAAATTGATAACAACCATCCTCCCGTTTTCTTTTTTAAACATTTTATATCTCTGGATTGGTCGGTGATATCAGCAAAAATTCAAAGGGTTAGATAAGTAAAGGGTGTAAGTCACATAATTTAAAAAAAATTAGTATTTTGGTTAAAATATGTTTGTTTCTATTTTAGTTACCCAAGACCGAGAACGTATTACGACACACGTCAAGGGAGATTATTCAATATAAAACTTAAAAGAAATGACTGAGTGGTATGAAATCAGAGTTATGTCCTTTTAAAATTATCAAAACTTGATAGTACATTATGATGTATAATTATTATTCAATTTCAGTCCTGCACGAGTTTTACGGCTCTTCTAACTGCGTACGGTCATATGAACTCGGGTTGACCCTGGCAAGCAGGGTCGGAAGCATGCCTTCTAAACTATCTAAATTATATTGATAGGGGCGTAACAACACTAAAGTAAACGAAAACATTAAAATTAAATAACTTTGCCTCTTTTGGAGAGACCCAAAGGTTTCTGTGGACCTTGATCGTGAAGTCGGTATCCCGTCTGGAACAATTAAAATGGTTTTTCATCTCCCTGCGAAATGTATTCATGTGTCTGAGAGGTATGCCCAATTCGTAACTTGGTTAAAATAACCTCGATTTTTCTGGAAAGACCAAGGGGTTTTAGTGGACCTTACTTGGGAATTATGTTGTGGAGTTAATAGTTCACTTGTTCGCTCCATTGTTTCTCCCAGAGACTGGAGGCATAGCCTTTTACCTTATTTTTAAAGTCTGTCTGCGGGAAAGACAAGGGTTCCTTCGCCAGAAGATCAATCAGCTCGTTTCCTCGAATGCCTAAATGGCGAGGAAGCCAAACACACACACACACACACACACACACACACACACACACACACACACACACA
>NW_004797404.1:747610-759233 GCF_000002075.1 Aplysia californica | reverse complement strand
TATATATATTCGGTTTTGAATGCTTTTGTATCTGCGCAACATTTGTTTTGCATGGTGAGGTCTGCTGTAAATTTATTTTTGCCTTAGTGAGGTGCCACGGAGGGAGATTGTGAAAAAAAGATTGCTCTGTATCTTTTTTTACTTTTACATATAATGTGATACATGTATAGGCCAACTGACTGGCATTTAAAAAAAACGCGAAAAAGTGTAGAAAACAAAACTGAGTATTTTCGTGAGTTGTTTTCTTTTGTCTCTATTCACAACGTGTTCTTGTTATTGGATTGGTTCGATTTAAAAAACATAATAGTACACTCATTGGCCGCTTATCGCATCAAACAATGCAAAAGAGCAGCCCTCTAAAATGGCACGCAGTTAAAACGTGAATTGAATTGTGAATTTTTGCCCACATATTAAGTTGGTCTGGCCTATAAATTCTCTGCCCTAAAACGTTTGATTGAGTGTTGCATAGTCACACTATCAAGATGCCAACATTATCTGCGGAAAATCGAGAAAGAGCTATTGGAAGTCTGCAAGCCGGCGGGAGCCCTCAGCAGGACGTGGCAACAGTCCTGGGAGCGCATACCAGCACCATCTACCGCCTGCAAAACAGATTCCAAGCAACTAACTCCACAAGAGATCTCCAAAGAAGCGGAAGACCTCGACTGACAACAGCTGCCCAAGACTGCTTCGTCGTGCGTCAGCATCGCCGAGATCCACGGTTGTCTGCCTCCGAGACAGCCCAGAACACCATAGGAACGCACGGTAGAGTCGTGAGTGCCCGCACCATACGCCGCCGACTTGTGGCCAGAGGGCTGAGTTGTCGGCGTCCGGAGCAGAGAGCACCCCTGAACGTCCATCATCGACGAGCTCGTCTCCAGTTGGCGTCATCGACAGTGGCAGCGTGTGAACTTCAGTGACGAGAGTTGTTTCTGCATCTATCCTGACAAAAGACGGGTCCGAATTTGGCGCCGCCCCGGACAACGCTACTCTAACGGGAACATCTGGGAGAGAGACCCGTGGGGAGGTCAAAGCGTGATGATATGGGGCGCAATCAGTATCAATCAAAGACTGGGGAATCATAATCTTCCAAAATTTAGGACCTGGACGTGGCAAAAGAGTGACGGCACAGCGATACATCAACCAAGTCCTGCTGCCACATGTTGATCCATTTTTCAGGGACATCAAAATGACCTCTTTCAGCAGGATAATGCCCGGCCTGGAGCAGAACAACATAGCCACCCCGATCACCAGATGTGAACCCAATAGAACACCTTTGGGACATCCTTCAGAAGCGTCTCAACCAACTCCGGCCCAGACCCTGGACAGCTGCACAACTCGATGCTGCTATTCTTCAGAATTGAGTTAAGGTCCCCAACTGCCAAATCAATCGCTTGGTCCACTCTATGCACCGCCGATGCACTGCTGTCATCAACGATAAAAGGGGGCCAAAACAGATACTGACTGGAACTTAAGCTCTACTCTAAGGTCAAGGTCATTGATGCCGAATAACAAAATCTGCCCCCAAGCAAATCCCCAACTCTCAAGCATTGTTTTGTGCAATTTGAGACACCTCAAACCTGTTTCTCTAAATAGAAATATTGCTTCAGTTTACTCTCCTCTTCTTGTGTCATGTGAATTCGCATTACTTTTGCCGGTAAGTATATTTACAAGAACATCAAGGACTCGGAGTCCAAATGGTATAATAATCTTGTCGTAGTTTTTGCACATTGTTTAATGCCAAGGCAAGTTTGAAAAATACGGTCCCATGCTGGGTTATTGGATGTGAAGCTCTGTTTTACTGCCTTGTGTGAAAATAGAGAAATTGTACAAGTTTGAAGCTCTTATCAACATTATTGGGTTATTTGAGAGGCGGGACCTCCGAGTTTAACATCCATCTCCGAAAGGACTGAGCCAAATAAGAAATTCTTGTAAAGTGCCTTCCCAAAGACACAACGTCGGACCGAGCCGAGACTCGAACCCCCGAACCCGCAATCTCACAATTACGGGTCCGATAACACAACCATTAGGCCACCGACGCCACACTGCATTGTGTGGTGAGAGTTGGTTTCTTCCTTATGGTTTGCTCCAAGGCATTCAAAAATAAATTTTTGTTCCGGTATCCTCGGTTTGCTCGCTTCGGCGGCCGCGCCCGCTTCCACGAGAAGAGCCTTTCTGTGAACTTTGGGAGCTGGGGAAGGATCAGCAAGGTTTTTGGACTCCAATGTGTGTGTTGGTGAGGTTGGTTTGACTCCGGAGCTCCCCACCCGCCACCGAGCCCAACGAGGGGACATACTGCTCGGACATCCAGAGCTGTGCCAAGGCTACCACGTAGTTTTACTCTTCACGACAGTGGAATAGACCCTCCAGTCAAGATTTGTCCCATGGGCAGATTGAAGGGGTTTAAACTCCCTACTTATTCAGTGTCTTCGGCCCTCTCTCTCTCTCTCTCTCTCTGTCTCTCTGTCTCTCTCTCTCTCTCTCTCGTAGGCCAAAGTGGTGTGTTGGCGAGGGACAGTCCACAGACTGATCTTACCTCACAGTCACAGTCAATAAGGAGACCACTCCGTGGGGTGGGGGGACATTTGCTGTACGTGAGGTCAGCCGTGGAAGAAACGATAGAATGGAATAAGAAGAAAGGAGAAGTGGAAGATACACCAAAAGAGGTTGAGGTCCATGGGCCCTATCTTGTCACTGGAGGAGATTCACCTTCTGTAGATAGGATAGTAATAGTGGGCACTTGCAACACAATAAAGTCATATAAGTATCGACACAAGAGAGTAACAAGCACAAAAAGGAGGAGAGATAAGGATGATAGATGCTTGACAGGAAAGAAGTGACAGTTGCTCTGGTGTGGTTTGTTCCTTCATAGCACAACAGTGCATACCTATACAAGTGAAAGACAACAATAAACACAAAACAACATGTTTTTCACCTTACGATTTCTTTAATATGAAAATAATGTTGTATAATATGTTTTTGTAAGAATCAATCATAGCATAGAGGTCAAAAAATAGAAACTCCTGGAGTACACTGAAGCTGTTTCAAGTTTTACACACCAATTTTGGTCCCTGTAGATGCACACACATACTACACTCACTCATACACACATACATACTACATACACGCACTCACATACACACACTGATGCAAACACACAAACCCCAGTTCATAATTGCTAGCCTGATCATGATTTACAGATAGGCTATATATCAGAGCAATACAGAAAATTAAGCCAAAAAAACGGGTGTTGTTAATAACAGAAGAAAGAGCAAAACACTGTGTGACAAAACACACTCATAACTGACAAACTTGGACCTAATGAGAGACAATCATTTTCAGTTTTTGCAACTGGAATATACAGGAATTGAATATGAACCACCAGTTTTCAAAAATTCAAACATAATATTATTAGGTGGAAAGTTGAGGGGGTGTCTATTAGCGACATAAAGATGTTCCATTACAAGAAAGCTAAACTTATTTTTTAAAACTCAAAATATCATTATCAATCTATCAGTGGATTGTGGTTGAGAAGATTTATTTATGTAAGTATAGGCACCTACTTACATAGTTCTTATTTAAAAAAATAATGACTATCATCAGCTCAGTTGAGGATTCAATCCATTCCATAATTTTCTGAAGTGAATTTACGCCAAAATAGACAACTGCAAGAGCAGTCGTATCAGCCAAGCTAGTGAACTTGCCAATTGTCGCAACAAAAAATAACCTGTGCGAAAATAACTTCTCATCAGGCCAATTCAAATTCAAAGACAATCAGGGGACTTGCATGAAGAAATTCATTTCCATCCTGGGTCAATCTGCTTACAAAGGAGAAACGGGAGAAAGTAATGTGATGCAGTAACGAAAGACGAATGTGCACACACACTCACAAACACACATACACACACACACACACACACACAATTCCTAAACAAACAAATGCACAAACATACACAAATGCATACACACACCACAGGAGGCTGTCTATGTGAGTTGTTATGTGTGTTGCTATGGCGAGATCTTCCAGCCAATCATTATGCAGGTCAGGAGTATTCTGACAATGATTTAAATGCAAGATATAGTCGTTCTAATTAACAATGAACCTTCCTTGTCTCACATTTTAGCTAAAACAGACATAATAAGATTTGAAAAAAACAACAACACACAAACAAACAAAAAAGAAAACTTGACTCAAATAGGATCCAAAGAATAAACAGAAGCACAGTATGTCCGAAAGTTAACTGAAAGTGCTTATGGCTGTAAACTTTCATTCTGGCAAGGTTCAGGAAAGGAACGATTCCGAATAATATATGAAGATCTCAACATGAGAAATGAGAAGTCAATGTTGCTTTAGCAAAACAAAGTTAATTCTGAAGTAGCCTATACTTTGGACGCAACGTACTGGGAGAAACCAGAGTTCTATCAGCTCAAGACTGACATAAGTGCATACACACCAGTGCTCTGGCATCATTCATGAAAAATGGAGGTGGAGGCTGTGGGCTAAAACAATGTGGGGACAAAAAAAGAACGCCTCAAAGATTTATAAATGACCATTTCAGTAATGATACTGGTGACGAGGAGCAACTTAACACCAAACCTTTGCAAACTGAAGAGACACAGAGATGGCGTATAGGCCATCACACCAGATACCCGTCCCTGCCAGCACAGTAGAACAAAGCACAAAATGTTTATGGACACACTGAATGGGAACGTGCAAACCTCTTCTAGAAACAATTAAGGGCATTTCCAAGGCTGAATACTTTGAGCCTCTATCAGATGTAAGCTAAATAGAGTAGGAAACATAGCACATCTACTATGAACAAAAAGAACAATTTCATTTCCATCTGGAATAAAGCTTAGTGTTTCCACAAGAAAGACAATACTGTGACTAACTGGGACTAAACACACTAGTCAGTTCAGGCTTGAATACACCTGTGAAGGTACAAGAGGAAAAATTCCCCCAGAAGTTCACAATTTCGGTCTTAATATAGTACACATAAACACACACGCTCATATGGACTTGAACACTAAATTTTCCAAATCTGAGAGAGAAAAAAAACAAGAGATGGGAGTTTTGGAAAAAGACAACAACAAAAGACAACTACTGAAACAAGTTGCTAATAGGATGTCAGAGCAATTTCCTTGAAATAATATTCAAAAGGAAGAGAAAAATAAATGTCCATCATATTAACATTGGTCGAAATACTAAGGACTTAAAAAAAGGAAAGCACTAAATATTTAGTTCTGAAGATGTTCAACACTATGCAAGATATGGGTAAGAGCTAAGTAAAAAGTTTTTTTTTTTTTTTAAAAAGGTTCCTGAACACCTTTAAAAGAACAAAGAAATGATCAAGATACATAAAACAGGACAATGTAGGAGAAAAATAAGTAAGCCTACTTCAAGTAATGGTGACAGAGAAAAAAAGTCGTGCTTTCAAAGGAACAACTTAGCTTAACTCAACTTGAGGCAAATAAACGAGACATCTCCATTTTAAAAAAATAAAAAAATCATTTTGTTCTTTATTGGAACCCTGCCGTGGACACAAAGTTAATGTAAGTTTTCCGGTGTGCACAGTAAACTTGAAGAACAACTCAAGAGAAGGAAAAAAAACAACTAACATAAACAGGAAGACGTAATGCTAAAGAGAAAAGCAGAAAAAATATGTTAACTTACGCAAAGTCATTTTCATTTTGTGTTGAAGTGACCACAATTCTCAGCATTATTAAAAACCTAAAAGAAAAGACATTTCAAATGTGATACATGCAATAATGCAAAAATGATATCACATCAAATTAAGTACATTTACAACCCATAACTACCAGCTTTTGACAATTGGAACATCATAAAAGAAAAGAAGAAAGCAGTAACAGGAAGCAGGAAAAATACACCAAAACTAAGAGGCAATTACAGGATCTGACATAACAAAAAGTTGTCCCTCTCCAAGACATAAATCTGGAAATTATCCAGAAATACTCCATTCCAAACATCTCAGACAAAGATTACTTGTGGCCCATTTCAATTTCAAGTCATGAGTTTCAGACACGCTGCACACAGATCTATTACATTTTGAAGGACTCAAGGACTGACTGTCCTTGTCAAAAAAAAAGGGACTGGAACAGGACAATAACCTAAGACAAAAACGAAATGCCTCTTTGCCTCTTGGTATTGGATGGCAAAATTTAAAAAATAAAGCAAAGAGCTTACATAGGGAGGGGGGAATGCGCGCATACGAACAACTGGATGTAAGGCGAGAGGGTGACAAAACAAAAGGAATTACTACACAAATGACCCCGAGCTCCAAATCAATGACTAAAGGTAAAGCAAAACAAATGTGGCTTTTTGAGAGCAAAGGGAAATCAAGACAGAACGAAGCACATAATGAACCAGCTTGAGGTTACTGGAGTTGATAAACAGTTGTCAACCCAGGACAGTCTCTCTTTCTCTCGCTCTTTCTTTCTGTACAAGCTCCTCTACACAGAAGTGGATTATGCCACCAGACTACCTAGCCCTATCATTGGAATTTATACTGAACAATCTCTAGAAAAATGATTCAGTTACTGACATGTGTCAACAAAATATTTCATGCCATATCGGTTCCCTGATTGCAACAAGACTTTTTTTAGAAGCGCACTCCCAATCCATCAAGTAAATATACACATTCTTGCCAACAACAACCAGAAAAATCTTAAGTATTTGCGTCAAAACTCATCAATATGATGTGCATAAAATCAGTCAGAAAGAAGGTTCCTGTCTCACCTACAAAAAATGTCACTAAAATTTGAAAATGACTTTCACATGCTTAGCTAATTGTGAGGGCACAAAGAGCTTTGTTATAAATAGCAAGAAGGAGAAAGACAGTCTAATTATAGACAATACGCCTGTGCTCTATTTAAGCTTTTCTAATCATAGTGCTCCTGCTTGACACAATAAAAAAATATATCAGCAAAAAAAGAAAAAACTCTAATTTCTCTACAACCACATTACTCAAAAATAAGCTTATGGCAAAACACATTTACATTTTCAAAGAGCACAAGTCACTACTGTGCTATGCAAAAGTAACTTATTATAATCAATTCAATGTGTCTTCAAAAACTGAATGCAGAGGAATGTGTGGCAATAGTAAATTGATGAAAATAAATGCTGTAAGGCTGTTATTACAATGCAAAGTTTGAGGCAAAAAGAACAAAGAGTGTGTCAAAATGACTCAAATAATACATTCAACATGTTATCTAGTATTCAAACCAACAGAGTCGTAAATTCCATCTAAGCTAGACTACCAGAACTTCCTGAAAAAAAAGTCTACATAACTTGAACAAAATAACAAAAACCAATACAAGGAAAGTTTTGGAAATTACCTGCACTTTTATTATCTCTTTCATCTAAAATAATAAATTTTTTTGTATCACTTCAAATAAATATCTCCATAAACACACAATAGAAAGGAAGAAAATGCAACAAGGAAATGCTTTGCTACTTTAACTTAGTTACTACTTTTACCTTAATATTTTGCACAATAAAAGGATTTAGAGTTAGAATTGAAGGCTATGGCAAAGGCAAAACAAAATCAGAAAAATGAAACTAAAACATGAATAGTAGCACTAGCACAAAAAAACACAACTAAAAGACTTTAACATAATTTTTTATCACATGGACAATTAATTTTCATGTTGACCTCTCTTACGTGCAAATGCCACATCAGCAATTACTGCGTCAGGGAAAAAGCAATCATTCTTCTGAAACATGCCCATCATGTAGTGGAACTTACTGACCCAAGGAATAAAAGAGGCTACACTAGCCTCTGGAATGTACTTGCAATAAACAGTTGCATCAAATTCTTAAAATGTGCACAGAAAATTGAACAAAGCATAATAAGGCTCTCAAGTGTTACAGCGTTGTAATATGCTGAACAAAATGCATTGACAGCGCCACATTTTCAGCTTTTAAGCAGATCAAAACACAGACACTGCTTCATGTGTTGACATTATAAAGGGGGATCGACAAAATCAAACAACAGCCTCATGCGTTTACAGCAAGCTCAACAAATCATTCAAAAACAGAGGAGGAAACAAATCACTGAAAAAGTGCAGGGAATTTTAAAAGCGACAGGCTTTAACTGGCTAACTGTGATTACATGAGATATTATGATCATCTACACATGCTGACTGGGCCCTTCACGGGCCTGGGCATTCGAGTCCACGAGCTCTCAACTGCTTTCAGCCCAACTTAAAAATAGAATAATACATAAATATACACATAAATATAATATATAAATAAACCATAGGCTGTAAAATAATGTTCAATCTCCAAGACTAACCAAACACTATCCATGATTATGTTACGAGCAGAATCGAGAGGGAATCTTTGGGGTTTTTAAACTTAACACCACAAAAATTGACAGTGAAAAGAAATATAGATAATAGAAATATTTCTTGAAAACTGTTCAAACATCTTACAAATGGTGCAAGCAAATTATTTGCTACAAAAAGAAAGGTTTTCAAAAAAAAAAAAAAAAAAAAAAAGCAGGTTTCATGTAATTCACTAAGCAATCAAATGCTGCCACAAAGAACTAGTCGAAAAATCGATATTAACATAATTCTACAAGAGGCCAAACAAAATGAGGAAAATTGGACTAAAGTCAGGAGCAATTCACCACTCCAGCAATAGATGTGGCAACATAGACTCAAATGAATTTTCTGGCAAACAAATGGCAGGGGATTATAAATAATTATCATTTTATTGTGACATAATATGCCATAATGTAAGTGCTTCTTTCCCAGTAAGGAAAAAAAGGCAAAAATCCTCAACAAGGGTTGCAGGTGTAAAAAAGCATGATTCATGTCAGTATATGACGTATGTATATATGTGTGCATATATACAGATATCATATTTTATATATATATATATAAGCACACATGGCAGGAACATACAAAAATGTTTCAGACACCGTAATCCACTGGGGGGAAACTGCATAACAGAACTGTTTGTTTCAGCATTTTGACACTTTTCAAAAAGTATTACATTATCACAAAGTGAACATTGCTATAGTACTGGAAGTGAAGTGAAGTGAAGTAGAGCCTCGCTCTGAATTCCACACACAATTAAGGATTTATTTCATTTTCGTTTCCAAATCCTTCACTCTCTTCATCCCAAGGCCACAAGCATGGTTTGGAATATGTGCTACTCCGCATATTGCAGACAGAAGAGGTAAAGATTTCACTGTTACTATAGAGATATAAAATAGTTGAAACAACCCTCAATGTTTCTCTAGATGATAAAAATTGTAGGTCTACAACTTTATTATAATCATCTTACAACTATCATTAACACCCTAACACACTGAGGTGAAAAAGGCCGTACAAATTTAAAGATTTACCACAACGAGTGAGATAAATGTTTTCAAAAAGGCTCAATAGATGAGATGTAAATAGAACCAAGCAGTTTCCAATTTAAAATGGACAAATTTTTCCATTGCAGGAGAAACCGCATTTCTTACTTCAAAGAAATTTTTGAAAGATTTAAATATCGAGACTTAGAGAATTTAGAGATGATATTCTGAAGTGTGTAATCAGAAAGTAGTCCTAACCCAAATTTATCCTTATTTCTCTTCCTTTACCACACAAGAAAACGGGGAATTGAATGGAAGGCAGGGCATTGCGTCCACATACTTTGACATTTAGTTTGAAGACTTTTACATCATCAACTACAATGGAAGACAATCCAAGAAAAAACTTTCAACTGATTATTGTGACAATCACTGACGTTATGTCTATGCTCTACCATACTGCAAGTTCTGTTCTAGAGACTGAGTCTGTGACTTGTGATCTAATACAAACTACACAATCACTCTTTGGAGGAAGATAAAGGATCACATGGCAAAAAAATAGTCCTGCATTATCTCCCCTTGTACAAAAAACTTTCAATTATTGCAAACTTCAAAACCTCTTTGTAAACATGAGGGTATAAATATACAAGACAGAAATGTTCGGCTTGTTCCATGTGTCACAATACAAACTGCAGCAGACAGAAGTTTTGCTTATACAATTTATCTCCTCCTCCTCCTCCCTCCCCCCCCCCCCCTACCCCAACCTGCTGGAAGAAAAATTCAGTCTTTCAATACAAGTGACACGGAATTTTTTTCTGACCCTGCACAAAATTTGATTCCTATCCTCTTTCTACCTCCCAATACAATCTGAGCAAACGTATCTTTATTCCTTGCTATTACTTGCACACCCCTATGGATGTATTCCGTGGTTTACAATCTCTGGAAATCCTTGTACTTCTGCTCAAAGGACATCTTGCTCAACCTCGGGTCCTGCTTCTTCTTAGCCTTTAACCTCTCCTTCATTTCGGCCACCGAGAGCCCCATTCCCAGAGCATCAGTACCTGCTGGAGCAGGCGTGGTGGGTTGTGGGGCGGACACGGGAGCAGGCGTGGGCTCAGGGGCAGGTGGTGCGGGCTCCTCACGTACTGGCGTTGGGGACGGCTGTGGTTGTGGAGTGGGCTCCGAGGAGGCTAGTGTGTACTCAGGCTCTGGGGCTGGCTCCTGGGGGAGTTAGATAAAAGTACATTCTGTCTCAGAAATTTTGTCCTAGAAATTTTTCTCTGCGCATTGAATAAGTAAACAAAGCATAACGGCCATCAAAATAAAGATTATACATTATTCGTAATCATAATTCTTTAACAAAGAATGAATAAGTTGAAAGTGCACACTCATATAACCTGATGCAGTTGCCAGAACTGTAAAAGACTTACCAATACGAAAAACATAAGCTGAAAGAAGATAAATTTTAGCAGTAAAAGTTAGGGACTTCCAAATTTCTTCTATACAGTTTCACACTAGGCCAGAACACATTAGCTGCTACTATAATAGCCTGAAAGAACACGCAAACTTCACTTTAACAGTTGAACCTATACAGCTTCCAACCAAATATTTAATTACTTTTTGAATTTAAGACTTTGGGCACTTATAATCAGTGTGACCCAACAGAATCATCATTTTGCTCCAAATTATCTACAAGTAGCTTTTTAAAGGAACTTTGCTAAAAAATATCTAGTCTACAAGTAACTTTCTTGAGGTACTAACGCCACCATCATTTCAGGTGAGATCAGAGAGCACACAGTCAGCCCACTTGTTTCCATGCTTAACTACAATGAAAACAAATCTTGGGTTGAATTCCAAACATGAGGTTCTTGAAATTGGATAATTGGAAAATTATTCAAGCCACTCCACCCACTTGGGACAATTTTATTCTAGATGGTACGCTAAATTGGAATTTCTCTCACCTTTATTACTTTTACAGTGTAAGAAAGGGGACTAAACTCATACCAAACCATACCGTACCCTATCCAAAATCAAGCCAACTCATGAACTTGGTTTTATAAGTATTTCTCCAGAAAGAAGCAATACTGTGCAATTTTAGAAAGAAAATAGTAGGCAAAAGTGAAAGAGGAGCAGAATGGTTGGCTAATCATGAGCACTAGCTCAGACATGCCATGATGTAGATCTTTAAAAGCTATGAAAAACACTTTAGACCCCAAAAATGAGAGCTGGAACTTCCAAAACTTAAACATCATCAATACAAGATAAATTTTTCCAATACGTGATTGTTGTTACGATTACCTAGA
>NW_004797404.1:743871-745468 GCF_000002075.1 Aplysia californica | reverse complement strand
ATCAACGGTACAATTTACAGCCCTGGCACGTATTTCGCGGGCCTGAATAGTGAATACTAGATGGGACATCTTGAATTCTGTCCTTGAGTTCATCTATGTCGAACTTGCTCTCAAACCAGTGTTGGCAAAGTTTTGATTCACCCTGTATAATTCGCTCGGACAATAATTATCGTGATAGCCTTGCCTAAGTAATAATTCACCCACACGTTCACCCGACGGATGGCTCTCAGTCGCACTCAACCCTTTTCCTCTTTCATTTTCAATTTTTTTTAAATCATAAAATTAATTTAAAAGGAAAAAAAACCCAACAACAACCGTTACCGTATGTTTGTTTAAAGAAAGAGAAGCGCGTCGACACAACAAGGTCATAAAGTGCTGGGGGGAAAAAACCCAGACAAACAGACAAAAACAACAGAGAGAAAGTAAAGAAGTAGGACTGACCAGTGGCACCCTCTAACCACCCACTCCCACTACATTAGCCAGAAGCCAGAAGTAACGATACAAGCTCAGAGAGAGAGAGAAAAAAAAAGCGTTCCATTTGGCTCCACTGTCTTGTCTCAAAAACGCCCTGCTCCCTCACGTGTTTGGGGGCACATGAAAAACAAACAAAAGACTCGGGTTGCAGGCAAGCAGGAAGGTTACCTTGTGCACGAACTCAAACGCAAATTATTTCCGATATGCTTTAACTTCTTCCCAAAAAGGATGGCTTTGTTTACCCTTGTCAGAAAATAAAGAAATATAAAAAAAAATTGAACAAAGACTTGGGGAGAATAGAAGGAAGATGAACAGAAAACAGACCAGAGTTGGTCTTTCAGCGCCCTGTCAGTTCAATCATTTTCGTCCCCCCCCCCAAAAAAAAAACCCCACGAAAAATAGAGAACACAGGACTTTTTTTTTCCAAATGAAAAAAAAAACGGAAAAAAAATTCTGTATGATTGTTCATAGCACACCCAGTATGACACTGGGATATTGTACTAAGAAGAGCAAAGAGCAAAGAGCAGAGAGCAAAGAAAAGCCATTGCAGGGTCAGCGAATTCCTGGCATTGTCCGCCCTCAGTTTCTGCAACTCTCTCAAGCCCAGCGAGCAACAAGGGTTCTAGTTTTTTCTAGTAGAGATTTTACGGCGCTCGCAACTGAATAAAGTCATATGAGCGCCAGAAGATTAGAGGTGTTACAAGAGAGTAACAAACATAAAAAAGAAGGAGGGGGGAGATAAGGACGATAGGTGTTTGATAGGAAAGAAGGAGCAAACCACACCAGAGCACCCGCCAACCACTCAAAAAATGTCCAGAGAAAAAAAAAAGCGCGAACTGACAACGCTGTGAATGCACACAATCAGAGCATCGCCAACTGGAACAACAGCAGAAAACAACAATAATATTGTTTGGTTGTCAGAGTAATTGTTTGAGCTTGTTTTAGTAAAGAGAATTGTTTTACTAGGAGTTTACGGCACTTGCAACACAATAAGATCATATAAGTGCCGAAGACTTGAGGTGTTACAACAGAGTAACAAACACACACAAAAAAAAGAATAATGAGAGATACAGACAATACATGTTTGATAGGAAAAAAAGGAACAGACTATACAAGAGCAACC
>NW_004797404.1:741659-742738 GCF_000002075.1 Aplysia californica | reverse complement strand
CACACACACACACACACACACACACACACATTCTAATCATGACCACTTCGATGAAGACAACAATGATGACGATGATTTCAAAGACTCTCCATTTTCGCTATACTTTTTGTGTACAATGAGTAAAGAGAGGCACATGGGCACAATAAGTGTCATTCAGCGCGGAGTCAAATTACAGGAAGCACAGATAGGATTTAAATGAAGAGAAAAAACGACGGACCTTGTCATGGTGGCGGCGACGATGACGAGGCTGATGATGATGATAAGGAGGAGGAGGAGGAGGAGGAGGAGGAGGAGGAGGAGGAGGAGGAGGAGGAGGAGGAGGAGGAGGAGGACAACGACAGCGATAGCTTAGATTGCAGCCAATGACAAAAGATTTTAACGGGCTGAGAAAAAGAAGGACATACCCAACCGGCTGCTGCCACATTCATTTGAGTGGATCACGCATGACCGTTTACGATCAGATCAAACGACCGGTCAGCAATAACATACAAGTGTCCAATCAATACTCTGGCGGAGCACACTTGTCGGCGGACAGACTATAGTACCAGTTTGAATATCACATAAACACTGTTTGTCTATTGAAGAGGAGAGGCAGCCTTTTTCAACGTCCTGTCACTGATAGGATGGAGAGAGGAGCATAAGAACTAAAGCGGTCTCTCTAGAGGCCCTGTTAACTCCCTCCAGCTCGTAAAAAAGAAGTAGGCCTACACAAGTAGTAGACGACTCCTGGGCGTGAGAACTCGACAAAGAAATGAATTAGTCACTCCCTACTGCCACAGACAGACGGGCTGACTCTGACGTCGTTGTGGTCGTCAGTCCTCCCCCTCTCTTCTTTTTTCTCTTCTCCCCCTCCCCCTCACCCCTCCCACAGAAAGCAAAGAATGTATGTTTATACACGCCTATATGGATGCACACAGGCAAACAGATACACAAACAAACAAACAAACGAGCAAACGCACACACACACAAACACACATACACACAAACGCACACCCAGCCTATTAGAGTAAAGATTATACAAAAATGTCTGTCTGTCTGTCTGTCTGTCTGTCTGTCTGTCTGTCTGTCTGTCTGTCTGT
>NW_004797404.1:740387-741559 GCF_000002075.1 Aplysia californica | reverse complement strand
CGACCACCCAAAAAAAAATCCCCTCCCCCTCCTACTCGACCCTCCCTCCTCCTCCCCTCCCCCCAACAGAGAAGTCCCCAGAAGTCTAAGGTGTCACATGTCTCTGCGATCGTGAGAAACAGAAAATAGCTGTGAGGAAGTGGCGCGGAACTCCTGCGCACAACCGTCTCGCTTGAACGAGCACACGACTTACACGACATGGGCATGCATAATACACAACTAACTTTAGCTTAGCTTGCGTAAAGGGAAGCACACCGACACAACGTCGGTCATCTCAAGCTGGGAAAAGCAAGACCTGTTTGTTGTAGTTGAGGTTTTACGGCGCTCGAAACTGCATAAGGTCATATGAGCGCCAGAAGATTAGAGGTGCTAAAAGAGAGTAACAAACACAAAAAGAAGGAGGGTAGAAAAAGACGACAGATGTTTGCTAGGAAAGAAGGAGCAAACCACACCAGAGCACCCACCAACCACCCATGGAAAAGCAAGAGTTTGGAGTAAAGAGAAGCACATCGGCACGCATAAAATAATGTTCACTTACGAGTCGCAACACAATGCGGTCACATAAGTGCCGACGATTTGAGGTGTTACAAGTGAGTAACAAACAAACAAACAAACAAAAAGGAGAGGAAGATGATAGATGTTTGGAAGGAAACAAGGAGCAAACCACACAAGAGCACCTGCCAAACACCCACAGACTCGGTTTTGAGTAAAGAGAATCACACCGACACAATAATGGTCAACGTGATTTGGTAAATAATGATTTAGTGCTGGGGAGAAGCAGGGCAGATAGTTATAGACAAAAAGCAACAGAGGGATAGAAAAGAAGTAGAACTTACCAGCAGCGCCCTCCAATCACCCGCGAAAAGCAAGACAAACAGATAGATAACCAAAAGAAAAAGAAGCGGAGCAGAAAATCCAACTATGGGAGCCTTCCAACCAACCGTGCAATCCATACCATGACTGTACAGTACTTCCCGTGCTGGATTTCCCCGAGTTCGCAATCTGCGTAACAACCACACAGCAAATATTGGGACACACGCCCCGTCCCCAACCCACCCATACCCTCTCTGTGTCTCTGTCTGTCTGTCTGTCTGTCAGCTGTCTGTCTGTCTGTCTGTCTGTCTGTCTGACTGTCTGTCTGTCTGTCTGTCTTTGCTCTCTCTCTCTCTCAC
>NW_004797404.1:738111-739324 GCF_000002075.1 Aplysia californica | reverse complement strand
GGGGGTGGGAGGGGGAGGGGGAGAGGGAGAGGGAGAGGAGGAGGGAGATGGGAAAATGGGTCCTCCATGCACCGTCAAATGAAAGCTCGAGCATATTAAATTAAATAGCCTTGTCACATTCACTAGGGGCAGAAGAAAAAAAAACCTTGACAAAAACCTCAAATACTACTTGAATCAATAGCTTTATTTATATACAAACAATAAAACAAAGTAGTCACAGAAAAGAACATTCCCGTTGGTGCACCCGTTTTTGTCCCACATCTTCATGTCACCACCCGTTTTTGTCCCACTTTCTTCAGACACGATTTTAACCGATTTCGTCCCACATTTGCATTATAATGCAACCGATTACCATTCAATCGACCAGCCCCCCTTCCAAAAAAAGAAGTACGAAGATGAGCTTATGTCACATACCAACAAAAAAAACAACACTTTATCTCTGCTATTAGCTAGAAATGTCATCCCACCATCTCATGAGACAGTGGTAGACTGACTGTAGACAATGAAAAATGAGATTCTTAACAATTTTATTGAGAGACATATACACTACAATACAAACTTCAAACACAAATTATCATCCTTCACGAAATCTTACTTCCACCTCTTTGTTTATGCGGATATGAACAATGAATTTTCTCCGCGCATAATGATAGCCTAGCATTTCGGAATGGGGAGAGGCAATTGCAATAACCTTTAAAAGTAAACGAATCAATGTGGTAAGGTAAGTGTTTTACGGCGCTTGCAACTGCGCACGGTCATATTATGAGCGCGCAAGACACATTAAACATTTTCAGTTGGTAGGAAATTATTAATTTTGCCGGGGTGGCGGCTGAAACCTACTCTTATGGATTTTAGACCACCAAGGGATCTTTAAGTTTAACGTGCGCAACTAGCACACAGGACCTCCGAGATTTGTCGCCTTTGTCCGAGAAGGCTAGGTGTAGATCTTTCCTACCAGAAGATCAGGGGTGTGGCTGAAAGACAGCAGTAAGAAGGCTTCAAGGAGTAGCAGTAGAAAGGCTGCAGAACAAGCCAGGAGCCCAGAACCTATCGAGACACGAGAGACCCAAGAAACCTCGTCTTTTTCTTCATTTAATTTTTTTTAATGTTTTTTTTTTAAACAGGGGGGAGACTTAATCCTGCACGCCATATAACGTATATCTCACAATACCTATCATGGACGTAGCGAATGGCTGGAAAAAAAACAAGAACC
>NW_004797404.1:736901-738011 GCF_000002075.1 Aplysia californica | reverse complement strand
CCCCCCCCCCCCCCCCAACCCCTAAAGTAGTGAAGATTAAATCACGCTAGCTTTGTTATAATATCTCACAATACCTAAACGTGGACGTAATGAATGGCTGAAAAAAAAGAAGAAAAAACTAAATGGCTGGGGGGAAAAAAACTAAACAAAATAAAAAAGAATTTTTAAAAAGTAACAAACACACAAGACCAAACAAAAGAAATAGATTAATAACATGTACTTGGCTGCACCGTGTTTATCAGACCAGCGCGGGACAGGGCAGAATTAATTACGAGCCGGGCTTGCAGGACGGGAAATCGGACGATTATAGTATCATTATAGGAGGACGTGGTGCTGTAGTGGCGAGCCGGAAAAACATCAGATTGATCACAATGCTTCACCGGCACGAGATAACATGGGAGGGTGAGCTCAGAGAAACACATTGACACGATAACAACAACCGTTTAGTGTAAGGCAAACGCAAGACTGTAGACAGATACAAAAGGGAGGGGAAAACCCGAACAAAAAGGGAGGAAAAAAACCCACAAGGACAAAAATAAGTCCTTGGCCCTTTTTGTTTGTATGAGTAAAGAGAAACACACCCACACAAAGATGGCCATTTTGGGATGAAGGGTAAAAAAAAAACAAAAAAACCCACAACAAAACAAGAAAAATAAAACGAAACATGTAAAAAAAAAAAAAAAACACACAAGGAAAAAACAACAACCTGGAGATCTTTTCGTTCGTTTGAGTAAAGAGAGGTACATCCACACAATGATGACCATTTGATTTAGTGCTGGAGGAAAAGTAAGACAGACAGACAGACAGATGCAAAGGCGCGGAAGTAAAGAAATAGGATCCTGCCGGAGACGTCCAAACAACCCGTGGGACCTTCCTGTACACATGTATTATGGTCCTCTGGCGTGGAATGGGCCCCCTTGATAGAATATTACTAAATGAGGCTTATAATTTCCCCGACAATGGGTTAAAAGCAGTTAGAATAGCATCTTTTCGCTGAGGCATATTTTTAATTTTCTTAAGGTATTGATCAATGTAATGTTAGTAAAACTGAAAGGAGGGGAGGGAGGGAGGGAGGGAGAGAGAGAGAAAAAAAAGAGAAAGAGAGAGAGA
>NW_004797404.1:734499-735945 GCF_000002075.1 Aplysia californica | reverse complement strand
CATTGCAGAGCTGCAGTCTCCGATAAACCAGCTAAATTTTTAAAAAACCCACATTTCGCAAGAAATGAATCAGAACAAGAGGGGCAGTGGAAAGAAGCAGAAGTCCACCGATTGGGACGGAACGCAGGCATGGAAAAGAACTCGTCACCTAAAATCATCATTTTTCCCTTTCGGTACAATATGACTGCCATTCAAGGAAACGATCACTAAATGAGGCAAGCACTGATATTGTGTACCGAACATGTTTTTATATTGAAGATATCAATACTGAATAAAAAGGAGACGATGGATATTATTTGGGATACGTTTTGGAAATTCCACGGACAAGATTGCCCAATCAGACGTGCTGCATTTTATACCGAGTATCTCCATCTTTCTGATGGGACTTTGCATCCCTCTCAGCCCGGGTTGGTCTTAACGGACAAGGTCGAAGAAGCCTACATCGTAATTAAAACAACAAGCGTAAAGCTCGTGACCATAGACAATACACATTCCCTCCCGTCTCCGGCCCTTGTTTGTCCACGTATTTCAGAGGATACACGGGTGGCTTGTAGCGTCCAGCAATCCAGGTGAGAACGATTACTTTACTTTTACTTACTTAAATTCCATCCTCTGTTGCCGTTAAGTGTCGATGGACGATGCAGTTTTCTATGGTTGGCCAGCTCTGTAGCTCTTTCAGTTGGGATATAATATAATTTCTCAGGGTTTCATTGACTCCCTCAATCCATCTTTTGCGTGGTCTACATCTTCATTTATAGCCGGAGTACTTGGTTCTTCAGGCTCAAGAGGCTGGCTGGCTAGATGACATTTGAAACACTCAGGTGGTCAAACCATTTTATTTTGTCTTGCTATGAAATGCAGGCGGGACTCAGAGCCATTAGCTGCTCTTCTTATACTTTTTCATTTCTCTGTCTGTCTCTTCTTGTGATGTTAAGGGTTTTACAGATATTTTGTTTTCATGGGGTTTACTTAATGTCCAGGTCTGGCACTGATAGCATAATGTTGGTATAAATATTGAAGCGATACGCTGTCTGTTTGTGTCCATGGAGATGTTTGGACGAGATAGAAGGGGTGCCAGATGGTAGGGAACAGGGTTGGTTTTTTGGGTTCGCACTTCAATTTCTCTGTCTGTGGACCCGTTTTCTACCCAAAAAAAAGTGCTGCCAAACTTCCTAAATTACATGTTTTTCCAACATGCATAAAACCGGTCACCATAAATAATACACATTCCGTCTCGTCCCCCGTCCTTGCGAGTCCACGTATTTACAGAGAGGATACACGCGGGACTTGCAGCGTCCAGCTATCCAGGTGAGGAGGGTTAGGACACGAAAAGCTACTTAGCTACTAGACCTGTGACGTGACCCGGAGAGTGGTGTCATGGAGTATGTGACATCATAGACACGTCTTTACACAAGTGTATGACAGTGTGTGTGTGTGTGTGTGTGT
>NW_004797404.1:732960-734110 GCF_000002075.1 Aplysia californica | reverse complement strand
CCCAATAACCACAAAACCCCCCAAAACAAAACAAAAAATCATTCGAAAGCATAACCTGAATAAAACGACACGAGGATAGACTCACCCCTCCTCCTCACCACCCTCTTTTTTCTTTAAACAATGGGAGTGGTGTGATATTATACACTGAGTTCCTGCATAGCCAACTGCGAGTTATAGTACTGCATTCAGATTGAACTGTTTAATCAAGACACAAGTGACAAAGAAAAAAAAGAGAAAAAAAAGAATCCATCCAACAACCTTCCGAAAACAACAAAAACAACAACATAATAGCATTTATGCTGTGCATTTCCATTTTCTAAAAAACGGGGACGGGGAGAGCAGAGGCAGAAGGTCTACGTCTTCTAGCCGGTCGGCCAGTCAGTGTCCATGCTGTGAACGAGACACAAAAGGAGGAGGTGCAAATTGAAGACACTGGCCAGGGAGGTCGCGACTTTAAGGTGCGTCCACGACGGCTGACCGGTAACCACTAAGGAAGCCGTTAGACCCTCTGACCTGAGAAGCGTGACCCTTAACGACTCTCTGTGTACAAAATAAAGACGGACGGGCCGCCGTTTTCACTTTCCTCGAGGATTTTTTCGTCTAGACAACGACAATGTGCGTCGGGCGTACTGTTCGCTGCCCCAGAATTATAAAGTTCTATCTGCTCGGAACCTGGTTTGAGAAATTTGAGGTAAAAGTGTTTGAGTTCCGCAACATGTCAAGCTCTTTCGAATGCAATTCTCGGGATAATCTCGATAACCACTCCGAATAATCTTATGATTTTGATAGAACAGATGGAACTCACCTCAAGGTCCTATAAAACGGCCAAAAATGTCAGATAAGACTTTGCAATTCTAAGGAAGCGTATTGTTACTGGCGAACACTCCTTCTGTATACAGGAGGCCACCACCGTTGTGCTGTAAAGGTGTCTGGCTCTTCCACGTTACACGCAAAAGACGTGTGTTCGATTTCCGGTAGGGAAGTGATTTTTATCCACTACCTCCATCTTCCTCGATGCGCCTTCTTACTCAACCTGGCTTGGCCATGACAAGAAAGGTCGAAGAAACGATCAACGCGCCCCCTAAATTGGGATGACACTGATGTCGAATATCTTCAATCAAACAATCAGTTGGCGCATAGGCTTTTTAAT
>NW_004797404.1:732316-732860 GCF_000002075.1 Aplysia californica | reverse complement strand
TGTGTGTGTGTGTATGAGTGTGAGTGTGTGTTGGATTTATTTTAAGGATTAGATAAGGTCATGATCATGATTGCAAACGAAACTCTCGGAAAATGTTTTGACCTAAACTGCGACTTTTCAATTAATCCAGCTTCGCCGACCAGCAAGACACCAAACACTGTCGACAATGATCACAGAGGGGGTCCTGGTTTTCCGAAACGCTTTAGTTCACCATCTAGATCTAGTTTTGTTCAGCTGAAAATCTCCACGACCCACTGACATACATAGTACGTACCGGTACTGTCATCCTGCGCAGAAGCTGTGACCTACACAAATAGGACAGGCCAGACCCAGAACCATTTATTTATAATAAAACTTTTAGCTGAGATCGAGACCTTGCGCTTTTGAGGTGAATCACGAATGTACATATTTTACCAAAGACTCATAAAAGTTAACGAGAACAAGCAGACGACAGACCAAGCACGCGAGTAATACGTTAAATAGACACATTAACAGAATGGTTGCCGTGTGGAACTTTTTAGAGGAAAAAAAGAGGTGAGGGGGG
>NW_004797404.1:729530-730887 GCF_000002075.1 Aplysia californica | reverse complement strand
CATTCATCATCATCATTCTTAATCATCATCATCATAACAACGTTTTGTTTTTTCGCCCCACTCAACACAAGGCAGGTCACTTCGGAACCGGCGTCCTTTTGAAAGAGGCCTATCAACACGGCCAGTCGTCGGCACGACAACGGCCACTTTGCACCACGAACAGATTGGTAAGCGACACACCACAAAGAAGTAGAAGGGACAGGCGAGACCATGATAGCGCCCCACACACAGCCGCACAGCAAGAGCGGCCGGATAAATACAGTAGGACATTTATAATGACTGTCAACATGTTACCAAATCGATAGGCATTACACCCCCCTCTCAGCCCGCGGGTCGATGGGGAGAATCGACAAGAACTGCTGCAGTCATTCAGTGAGTCATTTGTTCATTTCTCCCTTCGAGGCAAAGCAACGCAAACTTACAACCGACATAGGTAGATATACGTACAATGAGGGTCCTTTTAACATCTTTCAGTACTTGTACCGGTTGTAAAGCAGCTGTCAATGACAATACCGCCGTACGCTGAAAAAATGTCATTTTCTTATTCACAGCAGTTTCGAAACAAAAAGGGGTTTTGTCAGCGTAACCATTTTAAAAAGGTGTTCTTCGAAAATTTAAATTCTAATTTATTCAAAAACTAGTCATCGTTTCACTTTGATTTGTTCAAACACAAGTAGGGTTATTGATCAGGCTAACGATTTAGCTAATCTATTTTTTTTTAAATTGGTGTACTTTTTAAAAAAGGGTTTGTTAGCTTAGGGCAGAATAGCCAGGTAAGAAATGCAGTTTGAAAAAACAAAAGTAGGTATTATTAAGCCCCTATGGACTGAATGTAGATCATTTAGGAGCCGGGCTTCTGTCAGGGCCTACTCGGCCCGAGAGGGATACGTCCGAGATCCTCGATACGTTTTATCTCCCCACTCAGGAATCGAACTCGGGTCTCCTGCGTGCGACAGCTAAGAGCCTAACCCCTACTGCAGACGCCACATCAGAAAAGCAGTTTGGGTTTTAAGTAAAGAGGGGCACATCAACACGATAACAGCCATTAAGTGGAAGAGAAACTAAAGACAGAAACAACTGAGCCACAAAAAAACCCCACAAAACAAAACAAAAAACAAGTGCGCCAAACCAGTGGGCCCCATCCTGCCATCATCACAAAAGCAGTAGAAGTAGATAACGTACATGACCTATCTGCATAATAATATGAGTCTAATGTTCTGTTTAAAAAAAATTTTTATTGGGGTTGTTAAAAAACAAAAAACCCAAGTATCGGATTTCTTTTGGATAAAGAGAAGCGCATCTATGCTTTGAGACAACGTCCCTTTAGTACAATGAAAAGGCATACTGACAGAAACAA
>NW_004797404.1:723107-727359 GCF_000002075.1 Aplysia californica | reverse complement strand
ATTCCCCCCCCCTTTCTTTAATTTCAAACCCTTGAGGGTGTAAGAAGCGGTGGGGGAGGGGGGGGGGGTAGAGTCTGAATTCTACCATCGACTTCCAAAATTACCAGTGCCACTAGAGGTTAAAGGCATTATATTTTTTACTCGTTATTGATTCAAACCCTTTATCTCCACACAAGTTATAGAACGAACGAAAGGAGATGTTCAGCTATTCACATTAAATTAATTGTTCCGGTCAGCTTTCACCTGTTATAAAATAATAAACCCAGTAGTATATTATCCACTCACGAATCTGACACCACAGACAGAATGGTGTCTCTAAATAGTTAATGTCCGGAAAATGTTACCTGCCATACCCGACCTTTTCAGCTTCAATCAGGCAAATTAATCAGGGAGGCAAAATATCATACAGTAGACACATAAAAATACCAATAAAAATAATCTCATGGCTGCAGACAAAAATTATAAAGACAGAAACAATTACATAAACTATGGTAGATGAGAAGTCAAAGAGGTGCATCTACACACTACAGCGTTAAACACTTAAAATTATCGGTGTTATACGTGGTACGTCGCTACATGCTATGATAGTATGTAAATTAACACAAAACGAAAAAATAACAAAAACCATTAATTTACGATGTGCTGTGAAGAAAACGCAATGTGAACAAATGAACGCATGAAAAGCATAACAAATTTATAGAAAGACACAAGAAAAAAGTATCTTTAAAAACAAAGCCTGAAACAAAAAGGTATAATAAATAATAATAACACACAACTGCAAAAAATGAGCGTAAAATAATGACATCAAACCAAATCGTTACAGACGTAAACAATTCTACGGTGTCCAACAACTAGATATCGTTAAGAGAATTAAGGCAACCTACATCAAATTATAAATATATACAGGGTCCAGAGAGTGAATGCAAGGAAATAATTCGTATGGAATTATGACTAGGTTTGGGGGGGTGGGTATCTAAAGGGATGGGGATAACTTATTGGGTGTTTTTTTTTTTACCCAAGGTTTGATGGAAGATGAACCAACCAGCAGTTAGAATTCGATAAATAAATACCAAAATGATAACATGCCATGCAGATAAATCGTCCCTCGTAATACCGCCATCGTCAAAACGTACGAAGACATTCTTTATCGTAACAATACAAATTGTATGCTGGTAATCGTTTCTTTATGACACCATATCCCGCGCTTGCCGACCAGTCGTACAAAAGAAGGCACATGAACACCTGCATTAAACACCATCAATCCTGATAACTTAATGCTCCATTATGTATGTATTCTATCAGAGAAGTCATTGTGAGCTAACGTTAGAAGGACATCAAAAGAACGTCTTCAATGTGATGTAAACTTGTGTTATGAGAAGTTTGGGAACATGGGAACATGCATAGAGCTACGCGCTGGCGTAGAGACATCAATTAGCCCTTTTTTTTGGGGGGGGGGGTTGTCACAAAAGTCAAACTAATGCTGATGAACATTCGCAAAATGAATTACTTATTTTTAAATTTCTACACTATCGTTCTAATTTTGCTCTTTAAAATGACAAAATACTTCGTACCCAAAAGATACCTCCTGGGGTTAATTTTGCGAGATCTTCGTAGCACTGATTCATATTCTTATATCTCTTAGAGCCATCATCAAACATGACAATGATACTAATAAGGTAGATGACAATTCCTAAAGTACACATAAATATCTATGACTTCCAGCAGCAAAATGTTAATGCTACTAGGTAATGTCAGAAAGCAGAACCGCGTGAAGGTAGCATCACGAGATGCCTTGTGTTAAGTTTGGCAACATGCTACTATCTACCTCTGTAACACAGGAGGAAACTGCAACACAGCTGCTCTCACAAACAGCCGGAGCATGCATGACAAGACAAGCGTGAGGGGTGCACTTATTTCACGCCCTTCTCGAGAAAGCAGTAAGTCTACTCAAATGTAAGAATCTACAGTGGCTATCTACGGTGCCACTAGGTCTCAAAATTATGGTTGTGAGATGAGGTGAATGTTGAAGCAGAGCCAACCGAAACAAAGGGCGAGTTGGCTTTCAAGCAGACGGCTGCAATTTGAACATGACAAGGCGATGCTAGAAGCTGACGAGAAAGCGCAATGAGAAGACAATGCGCTAACGGGGAATTGTACATGACAAAATGTTGGGAGATGGTTCGGTGTAAACACATTGTCCAAGGAAAAAAACCTGTCTCTTCTACTTTCTCTCTAGCCTGCACTGAGAAAAAAAAACCCGCTCATTCCACCTCACATCATTTTTTTTTCTCCGATGCTCGTAAAAACGTCCACGGCAGTGTTGACGTTGAAAACATATAAGGATAACGAAAAACGAAACCCCTGAGAACAAGAAATGCTTATGCAATCTTCAGCTTTTTTAAAATGAGAATCTACAACGTCAAATCTACAACGAAAGCAGCTGTCCAAATCAGACATGGAATCTGAAAAAAAGCCCGGTCGTGCTGCTGGAAAACGTAAGACAAGTCCGCTACATGCAAACCCGGGGTGTCCTTGGGGGAAAGGGGGGGGGGGTCAAATAAAAGCTTCCATTCACGCGTTTAGTAGACGTCAAAAGTGAGTTTAAAACAATATCCTGCAAGATGAAAAGGGTAACAGGCAGCAAAAATGCAAAGCAAAGGGAAAAGGTAGGGGGGGGGGGGTCTAGTACAGGGTAATGTTAAAGGAGAAAAGGGCAGATGTGTTTAGGGGAACATGAGTGAGTCAATGTCAACTACAATCTATACTGAAACTAGTAACGGGTGGCATCTACAGCAGTGGAGTTCCCAGCATGGGGAATGCACCGTGAGCGAGAACCGGTGTCAAATTTAGCGGGCATCCTTAAATGATTTTTAAAAAAACTTTTTAAAAAACTAGTACATATACCGCAAACAATGCCACCAAACTGTTAATAGTATCTGTAGTAGGAGTTGTCAATGTGTTAGAGTGCAACTACGGGAGCCCCCAGCACGACAGCGCATGTGTCCAGCTATACCTTCCACTTCCACAGCAGGAGGAGGCGTCATAAGTTCCAGTCCCAGCTGTTCCGGTTCCGACTGTTCCGGTTCCGACAGTTCCGGTTCCAAAGGTTCCGGTTCCAAAGGTTCCGGTTCCAAAGGTTCCGGTTCCAAAGGTTCCGGTTCAAGCGGTTCCGGCTCAAGCGGTTCCGGCTCCAGCGGTTCCGGTACCGCGATCGGATATTCGATGGGAGGTGGAGGGGGCAGGGCGGGCTCCTCTTCTTCTTCCTGCTGCACAACCTCGACTCTTGCGGACACTTCCTCCTCCTCCACCTCTAAACCGGCCTGCTCTACCACCGCGTTGAATTCATTAGTTACGTCTTCTTCTGCTGCTCTAACAACATCATTGTCATCAGCATCACTATCATCAGCAGCAAACTGGCCGTTGGTCACTTCAAGGTCATCCACGGCTGCCACAAGAGCGGCCACCTCTTCCTCCTCCTCTTTCATCTCAAAAGTAACCTCCTCCTCCGCCTGCTGCTCAACCACAACAGCAGCAGCAGCAACAGCAGCAGGAGCAGGAGTTACAGCGACCTCCTGGTCCAGGTCCACGGTCTCGGGCTGTCCCTGGACATCTACGGACACATTGGGGCACACACCGTCAAACACACCAAATGCACAGGGGGGACAAACAAACACACTGCGACAACAACTTAGGTCACCGTCATTTCATGTTTGAGTTGTTGTTTTGTTTTTCTTTGATTTCTCTCTTGTTTCATTCTCTATTATTTTTTTAAGAAACGGTGGGGTGGGAGAGGGGATTTTTTGATGAACGAAACTGCACCAAAGGGGAAAAGAATTTGAAACATGGAGGACAGCTCTTAAGGCGAAACGCCCGTGAGCGCTATTTTACTCTAGAAGGTGAAATAAGGAGATCATTTCAGGAGGGAAAAAAAACTGAAGGAAAAGTCAAGCAAATAAGGAGAAAGAGCAACGGGTGAATCCAGAGGTGGGAAGGGAGGGAGGGGGGTGGACGTTTCTTCATGGTGTAGCTAGAGCATACCCTTCAGCAACAGAAAAAGAAACCCCGGAAAAAATCTACATAACTAGTTAATTTCCCAACATATGCTCAATCACTAAATTAAATAATCGCATGAGCGTACAGAGTACGTTTGTCAAGAACATTTGTGAAATTTGATGAACAATATGTATATTTTAAAAACAACAACAACAACAACAATAACAACAACAACAACAACAACAACAACAACAATAAT
>NW_004797404.1:720041-721696 GCF_000002075.1 Aplysia californica | reverse complement strand
ATATATATAATATATGTGAGTGTGCGTGTTGTGTTGTATTGTGAGCGTTGTGTTGTGTGTGTGCTTGTGCGTACGTGTGCGTGAGTGGGTATGTGTGAGAATGCAAGTGTGTGTTTGTGCGTATGGGTGTGTGAGTGCGCGCACCAGCACACGCGCGCGCGTATGTGTGTGTGCGCGTGTGTGTGCGTGTGCGTGTGCGCGAAAGCGTGATAGGAAAGTTTACTCGTTAGAGAAAGCGAATGGTGGTCCTTATCTCTGTATCCACTAGCTTCACAACGTTTGGACCGTATTTCTGTATCCACCATGTCCACAGCATTTTGAACTAGCACAAAAACCTTTCCCACAAAAGGAGGAAGACGCACGAAGTTAATAAAAAAGGACTTCTACAAGAAAAGGGAAGCCCTTTTCAACATTCATGAGGACCGGGAAGTTACGCATGCGGCAAGCATATCCTTTTTGAGGCTTGCCCATTTCCTGAATTCCAGGTGCAGAACAGAAGGGGACAGGACTATCATATTTTTTTTTATTTCTTTTTTTCCATTGATTTTCTTTTACTCTAACAGGTACACCCACATGTACGAAATGCACATACACAAACACACAAACTCCGACCAGCACAAGCATCAAACCTGCATTTCTCATTTCAGCCCCCCCACCCCGTTTCCCCCCATTTATTTCTCTCTATTTTCCAAATCACTTTTTAATAATTTTCTCTCTGTTCTCGTTGTCTTCCCAGCACATCCCTCAGAGATTCAGCTACAAACAATTTCATTTCTCCCATAATAATATAACAAGACCACACAGGAGTTCTAACAATCTTTCTAACCAAACTAAGCTTTGTCACATAATTGCCCGAAAGCTTCAACTAGGAAAACAAAACCAGCCTACGCCCGCTTTCAATAAGGCTTTACTGTTCAGGAATAAGAATCAAACAGCATGTGTTGATGGCAGTGATTACTTTGAACACACTGCATGAGAGAAAGAATCATTGTGGGAGACTTGCATCTTATATTGATCTGGTATTGGCCTTTGAATAACGGCCTGAGGCGAGTTATGATTGTTCTGCTCGGAAAATGTCTAGGTAATGAATCTAGGTAATGATTTATTTCAATTGAACAATTCGTTTCTGAAATTTGATTTTGAAAGTAACAGTATAAATTGGGTAATTTCGGTATCAAATACATGACTCAGTGCTGGATAAACAGGGTTTCGAAAAAATTTCTCGGAAAGAAATCATACTGAAAAAAAAAGAAAAAAGAAAGAAACCTCAGAGAGGTTTGGAGAAAGATGGGTTTTTCGCTGGAACTTAACGTAAAAGACGCGCTTTGGCAGATCAAAGCTATGTCTCCCAACGGTAAGCACAGCAGCTTCCATCGTCAAATCGTGACAACTTTGTGGGAGAAGTTCCACACCTCAGGTAGCAAGTGACTGAAGCACGAGGGGTGAAAAAACCACGTCAGAAGGGTGAAAACCATTACACTGGCATGCAGGCGAGGAAAGGGGGGAGGGGAGGCAGATAAAAAAGAGAAAGTGAGAGATAGTGGGGCAACATCGTTTGAAAGGGATAGATAGATAGATAGATAGATAGATAGATAGATAGATAGATAGATAGATAGATAGATAGATAGATAGATAGAAAAAGATAGATAGATAGA
>NW_004797404.1:717838-719941 GCF_000002075.1 Aplysia californica | reverse complement strand
TTGTGTGTGTGTGTGTGTGTGTGTGTGTGTGTGTGTGTGTGTGTGTGTGTGTGTATGTATTTGAACTGACAATTTCGATGCGCTTTTCATAATTTTCAACGAAATTTGAGAGGATTTTCCCCCCGAATTCGAACTAAAAATGGAATTCACGACAAAACAAGCGAGCCTGAAAGAAAATGAACAAACTGTACATTTTCCCTTGTGCAGCGGGCACCAGTGTTAATTCGTCGACCGGCGAGCAACTCAATAGTGGCAGTGTCACACCACAAGCGGAAACCCTACATCTATCGCTATTGTACTAGCTCACACAGACGCACGCACGCACAAGCACGCACATTCTCTCACACACATACACACACTCTCTCTCTTCCTCTCTATGTATCTCTCTCTCTCTCTCTATTTATCTCTATCTATCTATCTATCTATCTATCTATTTATCTATCTATCTGTCTGTCTATCTATCTCTGCCACTTGACATAAACTTCAGGCCGGATAGACAACGCCCTGCATCCGTCAACCGAGGTACGGGAAATGAACCACTGGCCTGTCAAGCTGTTGGTAAGACCAGCACGAACCACCAACAAAACGAGCCAGCAAGACAGGCAAATGAATGAGTAATTCCTTCCTGTTCATGAAATCGGATGAGAACTGCCATGTAATAGTAAGGCAGTTCGCCTTGCACACAAACAATCTGAGTTGGAATCCCAGATTTTAAAAAACTTCATTTTTCTCTAATATCTCCGGTCCTGACAGGCAGAGTCGAAGCAGCCCGCCCCCTGAACAACAAGAATGTATCGACGGAAGCGTACGCCATCTAAACTCATGCTTGAATAGCCCTAAGTTGCGTGGACAAGGTGAGCAGGCAACTGTTTATCATAACCCGTAGAGACAACGTTATCAACAATCACTATGATACACAGCATTTGTGTAGTGCACCATGTGTATTCCCACTGAATAGCAAGCTCCAGATGCTTTACTATCTATACCCAGCAGACCCTAGAACACTCAGAAACATTCTCAGCTTCCAGTGCCATGAGGACCATGTGGAAAACTCTTAAAGTTCTAACTTCGCTGTCGTTACGTGGGCCTGTGCCATAAACCGGCACCAGCGTAGTCAAGATTAATCCATTCCGCACTGACTGGTGCTATTTGCAAATTATGGTACGAGTACCATTTCATGGATTGCATGGCGCTATTTGCAACTTATGGTACAAGTCAAGTCCCATTGCAGGGACTGCATGGCGCTATTTGCAACTTATGGAACAAGTCCCATTACAGGGACTGCATGGCGCTATTTGCAACTTATGGAACAAGTCCCATTACAGGGACTGCATGGCGCTATTTGCAATTCATGGTACAAGTCAAGTCCCATTGCAGGGACTGGCGCTATTTGCAAATGATACAAGTCAAGTCCCATTTCCTATGCCCAGACGGCGATGTGGTCATGACCTGCTCCTCCGTGTCAGGGAGACATTACAGACCAGAAACGGGTCTCGCGTGACCTAATGTAACCGTGCACTGCCTAATGTGACTATACATTTCTCCCTCTCGCTCTATGTGGTGTGTTTCTTTACAAGATTACATACATAACTGTGTTTTTCAGGCTATATATCACAGGCTAACGAGTACCAGGTCGAACTCTCTCAGCTGTCTCGTAACTGTAACTGTTATGGTTTTAGTATCACTATACATGTCCCCTCCTCACTCTCTGAGGCTTGTTTCTTTACAAGATTACATAACTGTTGGGGGGGGGGGGTTCCAGGCTATATCACAGGCTTACAAGCACTAGGTTGAACTCTCTCAGCTGTCTCGTAACTGTAACTCTAACGATTTTACGCCCTCATCTACACAATATAGAACTTGTAGGAGGCGACTTTTCCAGATTCACAGTGAGAGCAAATTAACGCGTGTAACACAAATGAGATAATTAATGACGATAGTTTGTGATGTCGAACTGTTGAACATACGGCAGTTACTCGGGATACACTGTACACTGAAGAAAATATATACATGGGCTTTAAACGCATGAGCACAGACATATTTGAAAGAATAACAGATATATCTAATTGCGCGCCTGTGTGTGTGTGTATGTGTGTGTGTGTG
>NW_004797404.1:713354-717738 GCF_000002075.1 Aplysia californica | reverse complement strand
AACAGAGAGAGAGGGAGCGCGAGAGAGAGACAGGGAGAGACAAAGAGAGAGAGAGAGAGAGAGAGACACAGAGAGAGAGAGAGACAAAGAGGGGGGAAAGACACACACACACAAACAAACAATCACACACATACACACAAAGAGAGAGACAAAAAAAAACCACTGTGTGTGTATTTGGTTGTGTGTGTGTGCGTGTGTGTGTGTGTGTGTCTGTGTGTGTGAGTGTGTGTGTGTGTGTGTGGGAGAGAGAGAGAGAGAGAGAGAGAGAAAGGGAGAGAGTATGCTAGTATAGAAAAGGACTTTTATGACACGGGAAGCACAAAACAACACACACAACCCAACAACAACATAAACTGGCCTACTAAAAGTACAAAATTTATCAAAAATAAATCTGAAAAGACAACATGTCAAAGCACAAATGTAACACGGATTGTAAAACAAACAAACAAACAAACAAACAAACAAACAAACAAGCAAATATAGATCTAATAAGAAGACGGTGGACAGAATTTTTAAAAACAATAACTATCATGATTAATAAAATAAAACATGAACTGTGATCCGAGGCGGGAATAATCCAGACACTGCAATTTTAAAAAAAAAAATATATTAGCAACATCAACAACAAGAAAAACATGATTGGGGTACATTTTACACCAAAAAAAGGTGTCGAAAAGTCAGAAATGTAACAATTTATAAATAAGGCAAGGAGCATAAAGTAACAAGAATGATAAGGGATAATGACGGTGGGGATTGGAAAGGAGGTGGGGGCGGGGAGGGGAAGCAAAATGGAATGTCAGAAACTGGAGCAGGGTTGACACCTACAGTATCCCTAACTATCTCACTATCAGATGGCTCTCTCTCTCTCTCTCTCTCTCTCTCTCTCTCTCTCTCTCTCTCTCTCTCCCCCACAAAAAAAAATAATCAATCAACCACACACCCACTAAGGAAGGCGAACTGCATTCTGAACAAGGGGCAGAAACATTACAGAAGGTTACAGAAAGGCATGGATATAACAAAAATAGTAGCATACAACGAGCCTTCCTTTTAAGATGAACACAGGAATGAGGCGTGAGAATATCATAAAGAGAGAACGAATTGTTATATCAGAGGCTGTGTGTCTTAAATGGGGGTTATAAAGCATGAATTAAGATTTTACAGAGTACAAACTTTACTGGGTTTTCACGAAATATTGAAGAGCTGTGCAAGGGTGGAACAAAAGTCATTACACATATTTTATACTTTTGGAGAGGGTCGTCAGATTATAGAAACAGGAAAGATATATAATGATACAATGTGACGTATTAATGGAGAATACTTTCAGCATTTATCAAAAGACATATATCAGGGTTGCATATGAGATATATGAGATAATATCAAGGTAGAAAGATAGTTGTTCATTTGGTAAGACAAGATAAGAAATATGAAGTTGTACTTGAAAGTAACCATTGCTGCATCCTATTGCAGTAAAATCCTGCTCTCATACCCAGTGAAATACTTATAAAAGAAATCACCAATAGCAGGCAACATAGAGCATCTGAGCAGTTGATGACGTCATTCCCTTCATGACAGACAAAGAAAAGGTACGTGAACCTTGCATGATCTACGCATGTGTCAGCCCACACTCTCTACCTTTAGTGATAGAGTCTGTAGTTTGATCTTTTTCAGAAAATACTGGATAAAAAATTGAGCTGTAACAACAGTTCTACATATTCAATATATAAGAAAACATACTGTGAGAGAAGGAAAAATAATGAGTTATCAAAACAAACAGCTTTCTGAAGAAACATGTAAAAGAACCGATGCAAAAAAGAGGATCAGGTGGAAAGTGAAAAAAGCCCCCTCCCGAAACCCTAAATACACCCTCTATAGAATTATGGTTTTCAAAAAAGCTAAAACAAAAGAAATAAAAGAAAACAAAACTGTTAGGCTAAGAAAGGCTAAAATTCATTTCCCAAAAAAAACAAAAAAACATTTCTATCTGAACATGCAGTGGTCAAATCAAGTCTTCAATACTCAGTGGCCCCTTGAATGAATGAGACCAATCAAGATTTCTAATAGTTGTATTTGTATAATCAAAAAACTAAATAGTATCTTTGACTGAATCAAGTTAATCACAGATCTGTTCACTTTGCTGATTTTTTCTTTTTTTTAATTTTCAAGGGAAAACTAATAAACCTTATTCATTACACTGAGCAAGATGTCTCCGCCCATTCTTGTACAATCTAAAGTACCGATATATTTACAGCAAATTCTTGAAGGGAGCCACTGAAATGCACATTCAAAGGAGGTAAACTTTTCTTTTGTGGGCAAAGAATGTGTAAGCAGACGTGAAAAGTGGACACAAAAAAATTACTGGTTTGGACTGGGGACAGGTGCAGATGGGATTTTTAAAAAGCCCTGGCTGTGAACAAAAATCAAACACACCATGACAGAAGTGACCTGAAAAAAAAATAATTAAAAAAGCAAAAGAATGAAGCAAACTTGTCAAACCAAACTCAATGGACACCAACTTGCCACAATACTGGTCCAAACTTACCGTTGGGGTCTGCACTGGAGAGGAACTCCGTCTCTGGCAAGTAGGAGCTCACGGCCACGCCCTTCTCGCGGAAGTATTGGTCAGCCTCGCGGTCAACTACCAGGAGACGGGTCTGGCCCGGCACTTCCTAATGATGCAAGGTAGTAGGAGGGACAAAAAAAAGGGTATTTAGTTAAAAGTAACAAGTTGAATGAGTATCCTAAGAATTAAGTGGCAGGATAGAATAAGAAATGAAGAGCTGTGGGAAAGGACAGGACAAAAGGATATACAAGTAGAAATAGGACTAAGAAAGTGGCGATGGATGGGACACACTTCAGAAAGCCCAGCAGAAACATCACAAGACAGTCGCTGCAGCAGAAACCACAGGGAGCACGAGGCAGGGGTAGGCCACGGGAAACATGGAGGAGATGTCGTGTGGAAAGGGACATGAGAGAGATGAAGCTCACTTGAAACGAGCTAGGAAGGATGACCAAGGACAGAGATAAATGGAATGAGCTTGTATGTGGCCTATACCCTGCCAGGGGTGGAAGACATTGATGATGATGATGATGAACAAGGAGATTACCTGCAAGATAACGGTTATTTTATGCTGTGCAAAAGACAAAGAGGAAAAAAAAACATACATGGGTGGGGGAGGAAAGAAGTTTGACTCGCTTCCTTCTCCAAATCTTACTGTTTGTTATCAATCTTTTTCTCCTTTCGGTCCTCCTCCGGTAATCACTTTCCATCATCATGTTTCATCACATGTTTTCCCCCTCCTCTTCCTCCTCTCCCTCCTCCTCTGGTCATTACAATACACTATGTTCCTCCTCCTCTTCCTTCTCCTCCTCTAGTCATTAATATATTATGTTCCTCCTCTTCCTCCTCCCCTTCCTTTTATCATTATATCAACCAATAACTTTCTCCTCACCCCTTCCTCCTCCTCCTCCTCCTCCTCCTCCTCCTCTTGTCATTCTATACACCATTATGTCCCTCCTCAAAAAGTTCCTCCTCCTCCTCCTCATAATCATCATCATCATCATCATCATCATCATCATCATCATCATCATCATCATCAACATCATCATCCTGTAGTCATCACATCACCCCGGCCCACCGCTCACCTTAATGCGTGAGATGACCTCAGTGTGGGTCTGTTGCTCAATGTTCACGCCGTTCACCTCCACAATGCGGTCATTGACCTTGAGGCCGGCGGTGCTGGCGGGGGAGTCGTCGTCCACCAGGCCGATGTATTGGCCAGGCTTGTCCCGCTCGGCGTGCAGGTTGAACCCATAGCCCTGGTTTAAAAAGAGAGAGACAAAGTTTTAGTAAGAGTTTTACAGCCCTTGCGACTCAATAGGGACATGTAAGTGCTGAAGATCACATGTGCTACAAAAGAGCAACAAACGCAAAAAGAGGACAGATCAAAATGAACGATGTGTGGTAGCAAAGAAGAAGCAAACTACAACAGACCACCCGCCAACAACCTACAAAAGGTGAAGGAAAAAAATGAAAAAAAATTCAAAAAGAACGTAAGAATGTTGGTGTCTTTAGCTTCCCCATCGACAGGATTAATTAGATAATTTAAGAGGCGGGCTTCCCAGACCCTGCCTGGCAAGACCAACCCGGGCTGAGAATGACACATCATCCAAGGAGACAGACCGAGAAATAAAAATTCTCCCCACTTCGGAATCGTACTCGAGAATCGAATTAGGGCCTCCTGTGGCAACAGCAAAGCACCTAAACGCTACACCATCGATCGTTTGATGGAAAAGAGGGACAAAACCACACTAGAGCACCCGCCAACCATCCAGACAGACAGACAGACAGACAGACAGACAGACAGACAGACAGACAGACAGACAG
>NW_004797404.1:711028-712341 GCF_000002075.1 Aplysia californica | reverse complement strand
AGGAGGCGGGGGAGAAGGAGGCGGGGGAGAAGGAGACATAGGAAGAATCTCTTAAGACAGCAACTGCACATGAGAGACTCGATATTGCGCAAGAGATTCACAAAAGGGATTGATTGCTCATGTCTTACGTCCTGGTTATCTGCCAGTGGGTACAGAGGTACATACCGACACAACAAAGGTAATTTAGTCCGAGGAAAAAGTAAGGGAGACAGACGGAAAGAAAAGAAGCACGAGCTACCATTTGAAGTGACGCCCTTCAAACACCAAGTGGAATACAGCTTCCCAGATGAAAGACAGAAGTACCAGGTGAAAAGTTTTCCAGTTTTAGTAAGAGTTTTACGGCACTTGGAACACAATAAGGTCCATGTAAGTGCCGAAGACTAGAGGTGTTACAAAAGAGTAACAAACACAAAAAAAGAAGGAGGGGAGATAAAGATGATAGATGTTTGATAGGAAAAAAGAAGCAAACCAGAGCACCCGCCAACAACCCACAAACCTTTCCATAACGCAGGAATCGAACTCAGGTGTGCGCACATGCAAAAAGCGTCACCATTACTCATTACACCAAAACATTATTTAGAGGAATCGTACGGTATTTGTAATTTTTTAAAAGCATACTTTTCTTTCAAGTTACCTTTCAACCTCTGCAAAACAGGATGTTTAAAAGAATCCAGAGTACAAAGTATTCTATGCCAACAAATTTGCACCACGGGGTTTTCCATTACAAATACACAAAATACTTAAGAAATATACGCAAGACCAAAGGCGCTATGGCAATAACTGCTCTATCTAAAGGTCATGAAATTGAAACGTAAAAACTGGAGATGAGAAGCACATCTACAAATACCCACCCCACCCCCATCCCTGCCCCGCTTGCTCATTGGATAGACAATTCAGCCAAACGTTTTTACACGTGTCTCCTTCCCACTGCCTTGATAAAAAGATAAATGCAACGTACAAAGTGCAAAGAGCACAGAAAATTTTAGGAAAAAAAATAGCGAGGTAAAAAAAAAAAAAAAGTGCCATCAAGCGATTGAGAAATGGAAAACCGACCTCTTATATAAAACCAAAAAAAAAGTTAATGGAAACATACTAACTACATGCATAAGTCGCGTGGTAGCTGTTTCGATGGGTAATGATTCAGCGGGAAAGGACAAAACACCCGAGAAACGAGCTGCTCCGGTCATTAATTTTCCCTCGTATTGATATATTCATTCATGTCTGTACTAATACATGTGTAGACATTTAAAGAATGCAGATGTATACGCCTCCAGGTTGTTGATATAGGTCTCTCTTTCTCTCTCTCTCTCTCT
>NW_004797404.1:707752-708949 GCF_000002075.1 Aplysia californica | reverse complement strand
GTGAGAGAGAGAGAGAGAGAGAGAGAGAGAGAGAGAGAGAGAGAGAGAGAGAGTATATCATATTTTACGGCACTATCAGCACAATTCCGTCACTCGTGTGCACTTTGAGTTTGAGTATATCATGTTTTACGGCACTATTGATGCGGTTTAGGCATCTATGCATACCTGAGTTTAATCATAATGTTTTACGGTACAGCAGTCGACAAAATCATTCGTTTGTTGTTGTTTTGTTTTTTTAGTTTGAGCACATGTTTTATGGCACTGTCAACAAAATGTGGTCAACGGTATGTATTTTGAGAGCATGTTTTATGACACCATAACGACAAAGTTTGGTCCTCGGTACATTCTTTGAGTTTCAGTGTATTTTACGGCACTGTCTACACAATTTGACCATCGGTACGTACCTGAAAGTGCGGCCATATCCTGAGGTGGCAGAGGCGCGGCCGGTGGGTGGTGTCGCCATTCACTCCATTGGAAGGCTCGGAACTGACCACGGCGGCAACAACCGGTTCTGGCTCAGGCTCCGGTACCGGTTCTGGTTCTACCACAGGCTCTGGCACTGGTTCCGGTTCCTGGGCTACCTCCACAGGCTCGGGGACTGTGTGTGGACAAAGATAAATGGACAAGATAAGAACTTCTGTAAGAACTGCGGAGTCTTGATGACGCTTGAACTTTACCATTTTAATAAAGGCAAGCGCAGTACTGAGCATTACTAGTTTCCTGCTGCATACCATATTATGAGAGAGGTTGTTGTTGTAGTAGTTGTTGTTGTTGCTGTATATTGTCACACTAATCAAAATCTCGGTAACTTTGACAGCGAAGCAATAAGATCTCCCGTTGAGAGACTGGGCTGAAATGTGTCAGTTTAGTTTTTAGTAATGTGCGTGTGTGTGTGTGAGTGTGTGTGAGTGTGTGTATGTGTGTGTGTGTGTGTGTGTGTGTGTGTGTGTGAGTGAGTGTGTGTGCGCGCGTGTTTGCCTGTGTGTACGAGTGTGAGCGTATGTGTGTATGCATGTGTGTGTGTGTGTACGTATGTGCACGAGCGTGTGTGCATGAATGTGTATGTGTGTGTTTGTGTAAGGTGTGTGTGTCTGTGTGTGCTTTGCGAGTTAAAAAATGGTCGTTGTGTTTGTGTGTGTGTGTGTGTGCGTATGTCTGTGTGTGTGCGTATGTCTGTGTGTGTTTGTGTGTGTGTGT
>NW_004797404.1:704528-706735 GCF_000002075.1 Aplysia californica | reverse complement strand
TGTGGGGGGTATAGGGGGAGGGGGGAGGGGGGCAGAGGCTCCGAGCGACAGCTCATGCGTCGATCAATTGAAACGTGAATAATCCGCCCAGTCAACACAGCTGAGCTTTCAGAGGGTTCCGTCGTGTCCCCAACATACATGTCACGACGCGGTGGAATCAGACGTTCGTTACTGTTTTGAGAATATGGAGCTTTAGTCATCTTAAAGCTTGTTCATTTGTCTTGCATTTGGTGAAAAAAAAATACCCATCTATCTTGAATAGAAGTCTAGATATTTCCGAGTGAACGAGGTGGGGTCGCCTGGTGTCAGGGGTAAAATTAGCGAGAAAATGGCGCCAAAGTTTGGTGACTTCGAAAGTTTGAGTGTCCTTGGAAAGCGGTGCCTTTGATCAACGTTTTTTTAAAGTAAAATCCACCTAAACATGTGCACGTAAATGGACACAGAAGGTAAATCGAAAAAATTGCCCAAAGGCCAAGACAATGCTGTTTTTTCTTGACTACACTATTTTGACGAACGCCTGATTTCACCACGCTGCCTCACATATCACAGGCCGCGCCCAAAGCCTGAGAGGGGCTCTTGTGATCATAAAGCAAAACCAGGCCACGCTCAATCGCACGTTTTCAGCGGCGCTGATTAATGCACATTTTGCTTTTTTGTATCTTTCTCATCATCACTCCCTCCCCCCATCTCATAAATAATATTGTCATGTAAATTTTATATATTATGTACGTGTGCGTGGATGTGTGTGTGAGTGTGTGTGTGTGTGTGTGTGTGTGTGTGTGTGTGTGTGTGTGTGTGTGTGTGTGTGTGGTGTGTGTGTGTGTGCGTGTGCGTGTGTTTTTGCATAGAGGTATGGCTGTACGGTAAGTGTATGTTGGGAGAAACGACATGATCCATGGTGCTCACAAGGAGACAAACCTAAAATAAATGAGTGAAGTCTGGCCGTTGGTGAGCCCGATAGCCGCATGACAAATGTACAATTTTGCTTTTGTCCTTGAAAACGGCCGATTAAATCTATTGCTAAGGACATTGTTGAAAAACAGCAGATTAGATCAATTGCTAAGGACATTGTTGAAGATAAACGATAAACCAGATAACAAATGTCGAAGTATGTTTGTTTTGGTTTTGTTTTTTAACCGTATCCGTACGTCGTGTTTTACTACCATATCCATACGACGTGGGGAACTCTGCGCCACTACTTTCCAAAGAGAAAATTTACCCGTACGCTTTGCATAGCAGTCTGTCAAAATGACTTTTTGAGAAATACTGAAAGTTTCAAAGAGATTTTCGTGCTAGAAGTATTCTAAAATGTGAAGAAAATAACCCCGGGTGTCCGAAAGGACCCCAGGATGAACGGATAGGGTTAATGAACGCCTAAGTAAGTGCTGAAGATCTACACCACACTTATTTACTTATCCATGAAGTCCTCTGGCTGTCTTAACGATAGAAACAAGGTGACCAATGCATACAAACATAAGCCCAAAAAGGCATGAGGAAGAAAAAAATGGGAACAGCTAGTCAACACAAAACTTAACGTAAAAGTGTATTTATTGTTAGACGCTTCTCTCACGCTATAAGGTTATTTAGAGACGGAACTTCCAGGTGTAATGTCCATTTCCGATAGGACCGACCTAAAAGGGTGAAGAGCTTAAAGTTAAAACCCTCCAGACAACGTAAATTTAAAACATCCTGCCATGTTAGGAATTCGAACCACCACCATCCGCTGCGTCGTCCAGCGTGATACCATCTGAGCTAACGGCGCGCCCAGCCAGCACAATCGCGATAACCTACAGCGAGAACGGCACAAAGATAACGGTGGTCGTTAACACAAGTAGAAGATGAAAGCCACACACTGCGCCCACAAACAACCCCAACAAGAAAAAGGGGGGAAAAGGGGGCGGGGGTGGAGAGGGAGACAGAAAGATGGCAGAGAGAAAGGCAGGACGAAGATGATGAGATAGAGCGGCAGCACAATGACAGGAGAGGAGGAGGAGGAGGAGGAGGAGGACCAGGACGACGACAACAAGGAGGACGAAGAGGAGGAGGAGGAGGAAGTGGAGGTGGAGGAGGAAGAGGACAAGGAAGAGGAGAACGAGGAGGAGGAGAAAGAGGAGGAGGAGGAGGAGGAGGAGGAAGAGGAGAACGAGGAGGAGGAGGACAAGGAAGATGAGGAGGAAGAAGACGAGGAGGACGAGGACGACGACGAG
>NW_004797404.1:702563-703607 GCF_000002075.1 Aplysia californica | reverse complement strand
CACACACACACACACACACACACACACACACACACACACACACAAAGACCTGGAGCACAGGCACAGGGGCAGGCAGAAGAAGAGGGGAGGTAAACGAATCAGTCACAGGTAAGAGCCCTATGACTGTCAGGTGGGGAAGACAATACCTCACCGGGACCACGACAAAACCCAGCAACTCCCTCCACTACAAAGCGAGTCCAGACACACGAGTCGCGCCCCGCCACTTTGTCAACTCACCTGACATTATGCTCCACAATATTTTTTCTTGTGCTCAGTCACAGATACACACCCTATCTGTCTCTTTGATTGCCCCTCCGTCAATACCCTTCAAATTTTCCATCCAATTTGTATATTTTAAAGCGTTTTTTCCAACAATTTCTTTCAAGCCAAACATATTATGATACTGCATTTGATTAGATAGAAGAAATAGAGGAACTTGCTTTTCTTTCACTTTTTTTTTTTACTGTTTCTGTCCTCTTATACCGCAAGGTGTCGAGGTGAGATGTAATTGTTAGACGTGGGCCCAGAGTTCAGTTTAGTTTTAGTAGAGGTTTTACGGCGCTCGCAACTGCATAAGGTCATATGAGCGCCAAGGGGTGGAAGTCAACAGACAAGTCCTTACACAGGGTACCAGGCCTGCTAACCTCTCTAGCTTCAACAGCACAAAGTCTGCTTCGACGATCAAGGCACCCCGAAAATAGTGGGTCACAAAAGTGTGACAAACACACAAAAGAAATAGAGGAAAAAAATTGTTATGATGATACTAAAGATTAGGAAAGAAAAAGCCCAGTGTGTTCCTTTTTGGACCGCCATATTTAAATACGAAACAGTACAAGAAACAAGCTTTAAAAATGTCATGTTCTTCTTGTTTTCTTCTTCATTCCTTTAGTTACCACCGTTGGTCTAAAGCCTGGCTCCAGTCCAGGTGTGACAGCTGGGAAGAAATTAATCGCAGTGATGTCGACGTGCACCTTTACTTTTATAGGAGGTCTGGTATAAAGAAGAAACGTCATTGTTTTATTTGACTTGGGTGGCGGTGGGGGC
>NW_004797404.1:701417-702463 GCF_000002075.1 Aplysia californica | reverse complement strand
TTAGTCCTTTCTTTACTTTGAATGTTTGTCTGCTAGCTTGGATTTTGTTGTTGTCATGATTTCTTTGCTTCAACGCGAGTTTTACGCATTCACAATACAATTAAGTCATATAAATGTCAAAGATTAGAGGTGTTACCAGAGAGTTACATACAATCAAAACAATAAGGAGAGATAAGGAGGATAGCTGTACTGTATGAGAGCAAAAGAATGAGCAAACAACAGAAGAGCACCCGCTATCCACATAAAAATTTGACCGCATGTCGTTCTGCTTTTAGTTTAGTTTTAGTAGAGGTGTTTTTTTTTGTTGTTTTTTTTTAATAGTAGAAGTTTGACGGCGCTCGCAACTGCATAAGGTCATATGAGCGCCAAAAGATTAGATGTGTTAGAAGTGAGTAACAAATGTAAAAAAGAAGAAAGGGAAATAAGGACGATAGATGTTTGATAGGAAAGAAGAAGCAAACCTCACTAGAGCACCCGCCGACCACCTACTTGTCGTTCTGCATACACAACAGCACAATAATACGTTCTAGAAAATATAGCATTTGTCTCGCGACAATGTATAAGAAGCTTTTTGAAAAAATGCTAGGGGAAAGTTATTTTCAATCCCGACAAAGGGCCCACTGTGACCGGCATTCTGGATTCTTTTCGTCTTTCCAGGAAAAAAAAACTTCCTGGTTCGGGTCTACGAGAGAAACCAAACGCTCCGCCTTGATAATATTACAGGGACCTATTACGTCTCGGGCGCAGACTCGATCTCTCGTGAATTCGACGCCCTACTGCACACAAATGATCAGACACAATAAAAACGTTCCTGGGGCGAAGAACGTTTTTTCTTTTCAACGGACAAGATACGGGACAGCAAACTTTAGGGGTAGCCAGAATTGAGTAGATGTAGATTTCTTGTCTCATGATAGCAAACTTCTCTTAGTCTCTCTACATTTAGTAATTTACATGTTTTCTTCTTCTTCTTCTTCTTCTTCTTCTTCTTCTTCTTCTTCTTCTTCTTCTTCTTCTTCTTCTTCTTCTTCTTCTTCTTCTTCTTCTTT
>NW_004797404.1:698975-700720 GCF_000002075.1 Aplysia californica | reverse complement strand
ACACACACACACACACACACACACACACACACACACACACACACACACACACACACACGCAAAACACACTATTTCAAGAAAGCCGGCAGGGTACATGATCGACACATTTTCCTTTCCCTAAAGAAGGGGCACTTCACGGATTCCGTTGATATGTTTTTCCTCTCGTTTTCGTGCTCCTGGGATACGGGAAAGAATGAATAACAGGCAAACAAAACAACAGCAACAAAAAATTAATTTAAAAAACACCCAAAAAAGAAAAAAGAAAAAAGAAAAAAAAAGGCTAGAGCCCTTGCCTGCCAGACAGATAAAACGGCATACCTTAGCAGCAAAAGACAAGCAAGAGTGTAAAAGCATGCTGACGACCAACGGAATGCCAACCATTCGCAGATAAAACGGTAAAGAGGTCGTGGGCAACCTGTTGTAACACGACTAGTTCAACCCCCCCCATTCTTTCCTGTCAAACATGTATCGTCTTTATCTCCCCTCCTTCTTTTTTGTGTTTGTTACTCTCTTGTAAAACCTCTAATCTTCGTCACTTATATGACCTTATTGTGTTGCAAGTGCCGTAAAACACTGACTAAAACTAAAACTAAATACGAGCAACGACGACGACGACGACGACAACAACAACAACAACAACAACAACAACAACAAAAAACACCTAAAACCCACGCAGTGACGTTTTCGACACTGGCAAGAGCAAATATTAACAAAATCGGAGAGTGTGTTTGCTTCGGCATTCTGTTTGTGAACGAAGAGCAAAAACTTGGAAGTGCAGTATGAATGTTCACATCGCTGAGCAAAGGGGCGGCCGCTGTCATCCCTGTGTTGTTCCGGCTCGCCAGGTTGCTAACACCTGAACTCTGGACAACAAGTCCTTCCTTAAAATTACAAAGCTTTATCTGTTCAGAACCTGTTTGTTTTGGTGAATGTTTTACTACGCTCGCAATTAGCAGTAGAAAGGCTGCAGGAGAGTCAGAAGCCCGGAGGAGGGGACATGAGGGGGGGGGGGGGGTCAGAAAGTGGAGACGACAGTACATGGTTAGAAAGCAGGAAAGGTGAAAGCAGAAAATTGTTTAGAAGAAAATGTTCCGTCGCTGTCTGGTTTCGAACCCGGGACCTACTGAAAGAGAGGCGAACACCCTGACCTCAAGATCTAGAGAGGCCCCCACGTTCAGAACCTACTTTTGAGAAATTTGACGAAAAAAAATGAGTTTCGCAACATGTCGAGCTTTTTCAAATGCAATTTTACTCTTTGAATATCATATATCTTGATAATGACTCCGAATAATCTTACGATTTTGATAGAGAAGCGGATAGGATATATTTTCTGACCTGACAGCTTTAGTAATGGGAGGAGTTCCGCAGAGGGCCAGCACTGACCGTGACAATGTCCACTGAGCAAACCATACAAGGTTTGGGGTTCGTGTTATGGTTTGGGGTTCGGGTTATGGTTGGGGTTCGGGTAATGGTTAGGGTTTAGGGTAAGGGTATACCCCGCTCAAAATATATATCCTCTTTTGTGTGTTGTTGGTCGGCCGGCACTCTGTCGAAACGGCCACACATGTCAGATACAACTTTGTAATTCTGAGGTAGCGAAGAGACAGGGCTCCCACTTGGCTCAGTCCTGAAGACGTCACCTTTTTGTTGACATCCGAGCGCCTCCGGGAGCGACCCAGAGATGACCGGATCAACACGAACGTTGAGAGGGAGAGTGTGTGAGTCGAGTGAATGTGTGTGTGTGG
>NW_004797404.1:697352-698646 GCF_000002075.1 Aplysia californica | reverse complement strand
CCATTCCCTTTCAACACCAAAAAAAAAACAACTCCATCCCTGCTTCTCCTTTTAGTTCTTTTTCTTTCTTTCATTCCTCCTTCCTTTTTCCCGCCTTTTTTCTAATCCCTTTGACGTACTACACTGGAAGGCGAAAGCAGGTCACCCAGATCGATAGAACGAAATACTCGGTCAATTTTAAGCTGACTTCGAGCTCTGCGAAAAAAAAAAGAAAAAGAGACACACTATGACTTCTGAAATGTGGGTGGCTGACAGGTGCTCTGGTGTGGTTTGCTCCTTCTTTCTTATAATCTATCGTCGATAAAATGTAATCTCTCCTTTTTGTGTTTGTAACCTCATATAACACCTCTAATCGCACGTACTTGTATGACCTAACAGTGTTGCAAGTGCTGTAAAACTCTTACTGAAACAAAAACAAAAATACTAAAACAACAGATTAAAAACACACAAATGGAAGGAGAAATAAGGACGACAGATTTTTTAGTTTTAGTAGAGGTTTTACGGTGCTCGCAACAGAGAAGTCCTTACAGGGAAACAGACTTAACTCTGCTAACCTCTCTAGCTTCAACAGCACAAGGTCTGCTTCGACTATCAATTAGGCACCCCGGAAATAGCGGTAAACAGGAGTGTACAAAAGAAGTAGAGGTAAATGACGACAGTAAGGATTAGGAATGAAAAAGCAGCAGTTCCCTGTTGTAGTTCAGGCACAGTTATGAGCACGACATTGTTCGATCAGCCCATTTACAATTCTACTGTGCATTAGAACGAGATGTTTGATAGGAAAGATGGAGCAAACCAGACCAAACCATCCGCCAACCACATACACTCACAAACACCTATTTATTTATTCAGTTTTTTTGTTATTTAGTTATTTGTCATTCATTCATTCATTCATTCGTTCATTCTTTTATTAATTTATTCATTTATTTGGGTGTTTTTTACTTTTGGGAAGGGGTGCTACATTATGCCACCAGTCGTGCCCAGCGAGCAGGACCACCATCCTATTCTCTCCCCTCGCCCGCCCAACAAAGCCCGCAAGCCACACTGTGCGTCACAGGGCAAACCTGTGCGGTAACAGAAAGTAATGCAATGACAGGTCCTGGTCCCCCCCCCACCCTTCCCTCCTCCCCTCTCCAAATCTCCCCTCCTGCACAACAAGGCTACTAACTTGTGTCATCCCAACTTCCCGTTGCTATTATTTATGCCTTACTTACATGTGCGCGCACAAAAACAGACAGGCAGACAGACAGACAGACAGACAGACAGACAGACAGACAGACAGACAGACAGACAG
>NW_004797404.1:695476-696699 GCF_000002075.1 Aplysia californica | reverse complement strand
CAAAAAAATCTGGAGGAGAGATCAGGGAGACACATCTTTCATACTATCATAGGGAAAGAAGGAGCAAAGCACATCAGAGCACCCGCCAACCACCCGCTTTGCATGCTGCGACGTAGAGCCACGTCTACACAAGCAGCCGCAGACGCCAGTATCCCAGCAGCTTGACCTCTGTGTGTGTCTAGGAGGTCACGAAAAACACGAACTAAACTAACCCAAACTAGAAATAATGTCGCGTGGGCAAGTTTTCCTCCAGGGAACACAAGTAGTGGAAATATCTCCTGTCATCGGCTGGCATAGACCTGTCCTCTTCCCCCGAGCTTAGATAAGACGCCAAGAGCTGGCTGGGTACGTACGGCGGGACACACAGGGCAGGCCCAGCAATAAATTCTGACCTCTTTTCGCTTGTTCCTTTGAACGTTCTTTTGTCGCCTTTGTTTTAGTGCGTTTCTTTGTTTATTGATCGTCTGTTTATTTATCTGCTAATTTTTTTAATTGTTAGCTTATTTGTTTGTTCGTTTGTTCGTTCGCTTGTCTGTCTGTCTGCCTGTCTGTCCATACGTCTGTCTGTCTGTCTGTCTGCCTGCCTGTCGGTATGTCTGTCTGTCTGTCAGTTTGTCTGTCTGTCTGTCTGTCAGTTTGTCTGTCTGTCTGTTTGTTTGTGTGTGTGTGTTTGTTTATTTGTTTCTTTGGGGGGGTTTGTTTGTTTGTTTGTCTGTTAGAGTAAAGAAAAGCACGTTGACGCAATATCAGCCATTTAGTTTAGTGCAGGAAAAAATTAGTAAGGCCAAACAGTAAAGCCTACCTGTGGCGTCCCCTAACCACATGCCCTGACCCCTATGGCGCACTTGACAGATTACAGCCTTGAGCAAGACTCCCTAGTTCGAGGCCAAAATGCGAAATAGTGAGGCTCTGCTGAATGATTTCCACCCTCTTTTGAGGAAGAAGGTGTGTCCGTCCAAAAGCATCTCTCGCAGACTCCCAACGAAAACGTCTTCTAGCATGAGCTGCATCTGCATGTGCCAATGTGTCAAGAAAATTCCGTAAAAGGATAGGTCGTCCGGTTGCTTTAATCCCATCAGACGTGACTGCAACCTATTAACATTATTCTATTAACTTTTTTAGCGCACGAGTGTTACAGCACTTGCAACACGAATAGGTCACGGCCACGTGCCGAAGATTAGAAGTGTTACTACTAGAACACACACACACAGAGAGAGAGAGAG
>NW_004797404.1:691384-693593 GCF_000002075.1 Aplysia californica | reverse complement strand
ACAGACAGACAGACAGACAGACAGACAGACAGACAGACAGACAGACAGACAGACAAACAGACACACAGACAAACAGACACACAGACAGAGAGACAAGTCAGGCTTCTTCGACACGCTCTTTCAGATAAAGCCCGGGTGAAGTAAATGGAACCAATAATCCCAACAGAAAGATCCAAATATCCATTATAAATGACTTTCACGCGCGGGATTTGAGCACACATCTTTTGAGATTTAAGGCATAAGGCCTCATCATTGAACCACAGCTGCCAGGTGGAAGAAACCTCTGAATACCAAAAGATAATAAATAGTTATAACATAAACGCCTCGCCCGCGGACAGAGAGAGAACCAGGAGACGGCGTCTTTTGATGACTCAGTTTCCATACCACAAGACTGGCTGACGGGGGCCCCCGCTTGGGTGTCCTGTTGTTCCATCTTAGCACAGTGGTGTGTGTCATTCCTCGCGGGCGCTTCCTGGCGTTGCGGTGCCGATATTATATTTAATTTTTAAAGCCCCTAGCCCGCTATCATCTCCAATGTCAGTCCTGACCGGCGTCGTCCAGACTTGCAACATAGTGTTGGGTATTCTACACTTACACAAGCGTGTGGGAAGTTCTTGACCTAGGCAAGAGTGTAGAATGTTCTAGACTTACACACAAGAGTGTACTGTAGAATGTTCTAGACTTACACAAGAGTGTACTGTAGGATGTTCTTGACTAACACAAGAGTGTAGAAAGTTCTAGCTAGACTTACACGTTATAGCTAGACTTACACAAGAATGTAGGATGTTCTGCAAAATCACATTGTTAGTTCACGGCCAAAAAGAAGACACTAGTTGTGACAATGTTTCGGCCTCGAAAGAAGAGGGAAAAAATACAACCCAGAAGAACGCCTCCCCCCTCCCCCCACTCCCACACTACGCACACCCACACATCAATCCCCAAAACTGCAAGTCGCAGCAACGTTTTGTTGCCCACCTCACCTGGCTAATGCCACACCCTAGTTGGGATGGGGGCGGATAGGGCGGGCACGCAACATTTCACAGAAGCCATAACACACACAAAAATTGTTTACTATTTTTTGCACTTGTCACATTCATTCACAAAACTATTCAATTCATAATAGAGTGAAAAACGAAAAAAAAAGCCAATTTTCTTTTCAAAACCTGTCTAGCACCCTTTCAAATTCTAAAGGTGAAGACAGAAGTGTCTCTATAAATAAATAAGGAATAAGAGTGGGCAGAAAATCCCCATACACACGAGGAGCATAAATCAACTAGATCTAATTTGTAAACATAAGAATAGATCAGCATGACTGTCTGTCAATGACAGAACTGGGTCTTGTCCTGCCTGTCCGAAACCTACTTTTATCGACGCCGTTCCAGATGTTATAGTGTTATTCTTTGTTGTATTTAGGGGTTGAAGAGGTAGAGAGAGGGGGGGATTCAAGGTTCAACACCCACATAACTCAGCCACACACAAATATAAGTTAGATTCTGAAGTTCCAATTCTATAACACTATGGGAACAATAAACCAATTTTATATCACGCATTAATGGTTTCTTGGTTTGACGATGAAAAAAATAGACACAACATAATGAAGAAATTCACAAAAAGAAAAGCGATTTTCTCATCAAAGAAAAGTATTTGTGCGGCACCCTTTGCAGGCTGTTTCCTAACATATTATCCTACTTTCCTTGCTCCCTTGTCTATAATGTGCATCAGTGATAAGTTACGAGGAGAACAGCCACAATCACAAATCCACATGTATCTCCCACGCGACTGAAGCAGTTTATTCAGATAAGGCTGGTGACATGAGTGATTAAAGAATAAACGATCATGATATTAAGCTGTGGTTTGGCCACCTATTACGAATGTCACCTTGCCAGCCAGCGTCGAGAGCCTTTAACAACAAGCACTCGGGCTATAAAGGAAGAGAAAGACCACACACATACACAAAAAGTGGATTGCGGGAGTCAAGGAATCCCTAAAAAATTATAATATCCAAATTCCCAATTGAAAGAGCTGCGCAGCTGGCTTGCCGTAGAAAACTGCATCTCCCCTCGACGCTTAACGGCAACAGAGGATGAAAAAGTAAAAGTAAGTATTAAAAGGGCTCGGTTTCCGAATTTTGCATCAATCTCCGGTCGGACAAACCAAATAGGCAGAGGCTCTCCCATTACGCAATAAATCCTCTCAGCTACCGCTTTGC
>NW_004797404.1:688863-690220 GCF_000002075.1 Aplysia californica | reverse complement strand
ATAAACACAAAAAGAAGGAGATATAGGGACGATAAAAGTTAGATAGGAAAGAAGGAGAGCAAACCCCACCAGAACACCCGCCAACCACCCACAGTGTTAATAGAGAGTAACAAATACACAAAAAAAGAGGGAAAGATGGGGACGACATTTATAATATATATGATGGGAATAAGGAGAGGAGCAAACTTTACCAGAGCACTCGCCAACCACCCAAGACAAGGGAGGTTTAAGGCCAAGGCTATCTTAGTACACTGTATTTAGATAGCCGTGTGTAAGGCACAATCACCTCTTTTAGCTAATCGCTACCTCAGAATTACAAAATTCTATCTGCTCAGTACCACGTTTTAAGAAATTTAACGACAAAGATTTTAGAGTTTCACACCATGCCAAGCATTTTTTAGAGCAATTCTTTGAATATCTTGATTCCGACTCCGAATAATCTTATGATTTTGATAAAGCAGATTTGGATTCTGACCTCACGGTCTTAGTAACTCAAAACGACCAAAAATGTCAGATAGAACTTTGTTATTCTTTTTATTATTTTTTTATAGTAGAAAGTTTTACGGCGCTCGCAACTGCATAAGGTCATATGAGCGCCAGAAGATTAGAGGTGTTACAAGCGAGTAACAAACACAAAAAAGAAGAAGGGGAGATAAGGACGATATATGTTTGATAGGAAAGAAGGCGCAAACCACACCAGAGCACCCGCCAACCACTCACGTTGTAATTCTAAGGTGGCGTACTAGTGGAGGGGTCCCCTAACACTCCTCCATTGCGCTGCCTTATTCGTGGTCACGATTGTTTGGGCGACACGCATGAGCACTTTGTGGAACATGTCGGCTCAGTTGTAGTTTTAGTAACGGTTTTACGGTACGTGCAACACTATTATTAGACAATAGAAGTGCCGTGTCAGATGTGTTACAAAAGAGTAACAAACACAAAAAAGAAGGAGAAGAGCAAAGGATGCACTGATGTTTGAAAGGAAAGAAAGAAGAAAACCCCACCACAGCACCCACCAACAGAAGAGTTACATGAGAGTAACAAACAGAAAAAAAGACGGAGGAGAGATGAAGATAAAACACGTAGATATTTAATAGGAAAACACACCAGAGCATCCGCCAACCACCCACATGTCGGCTCACAGTGAAGACTAAATGTCCAAAGCATGAGGGAATCGGGGGGGGCAGTGTTGTGTCCACAGGAGTGTCTGACAGTCTCATGTTGAATTCACAGCATAGGTCTCATGCCAGCATTAGATGCTCTTCACTTAACAGCATAATGTAACTTTGCAGCTATGGTGACTGCACAATGAAAACGTATTCCCAATAAAAAGCCCTGTTAAATGAAAAACAGACCT
>NW_004797404.1:679063-680375 GCF_000002075.1 Aplysia californica | reverse complement strand
GCGGCAACAGTGAGTCAGCACACCAAAACCTACATTTCGCAAGATATATCACTGGAAATCGTGACAATGGAAAGAAAGCCACTAGAAAGCTCTCCTTTATTTGTTTCAGTTTTAGTAGGAGTTTTACGGTACTTGCAACACATGAAGGTCAAACAAGTGCCGAAGAAACTAAGAAGTGTTACATACCCCATCAGGGAAGTGCTACTGACTGAAGTTGTCTTTAGGCCATTCCTAAAGGGTGATATTAACATGTTCTTTTGCACAGTTGAATTGTTAAAAGGCTGAATAATCAATGTCATGCTCATACTGTGCCTGAACAACCTAGGGAGAACTGCTGTCTTTTCTTTCCTCATCCTTATTATCGTCATTTTATCCTCTTTCTTTTGTATGTTTGTCACGCCTTGTGAACTGCTATTTCCGGGGTGCCTTGATAGTCGAAGCAGACTTTGTGCTGTTGAGGTTAGAGAGGTGAGCAGAGTGTAAGCCTGATTCCCCGTTTGGGCTTCTCTGTTGACACCCACCCCTTGGCGCTCATACGACCTTACGCAGTTGTGAGCGCCGTAAAACCTTACTAAAACTACTAAAATAAGGAGGGTTGCAAGAGAGTAACAAATACAAAAAAGAAAGAGGAGAGATAGAGACGACAGATAATAGGAACGAAGGAGCATATCCCACCGCAAGAGCATCCGCCAACTCGAAGAGCGCCCTCCAACCACCCTCATGTTGAACATGAGATGAATCACGACGGGGTGGGTCAACATCATTGTACATGGCATGTGTATAAAGGCATAACCAGCGATCCTATAATATTGAACAAAGCGCACTGCATGTCTTTCTGACACGATCTACACACAGTGTCTCGTCAATACACGACGCCTGCCGCCCTAGATCTGTTTTTGGTTGTTGTTTTTTTTCCTTTTAAATCACATTCTCTCTCTCTCTCTCTCTCTCTCTCTCTCTCTCTCTCTCTCTCTCTCTCTCTCTCTTCTCTCTCTCTCTCTCTCTCTGTGTGTGTGTGTGTGTGTGTGTGTGTGTGTGTGTGTGTGTGTGTGTGTATGTGTGTGTGTGTCAGTCCGATTTGTCTGATCAGTCTGTCTCTCAGGCAGACTACTTGGCCGGAGCTAACGGAAATAGTACGATATATAATTAACGGTGCACGTAAACACCACAACGGCCATATTTCGCCTGGAAAAGAGAACAAAAGAAACACCGGGAAAATGGGAGTCCACAACATCAGAGCAACAACTTGTACCCAACACTTTCTTCGAATAGACCTACTAAACAATATTCCCTTTTTTTTTGGGGGGGGGGG
>NW_004797404.1:671434-677054 GCF_000002075.1 Aplysia californica | reverse complement strand
GAGACAGACAGACAGACAGACAGACAGACAGACAGACAGACAGACAGACTTCTTTATCATAATAATAGAGTCAAACCGATTACACAGAAGAATAAACAAAATGAGCATTCATATATCCCTCCTAGCTACCTGGAATAACCATACCATTTCGCATCGCACGATTAAAAACAGCAGAGCATGTGAACTCAAAGTAAGCCACTCCCACCAGTCTCAAAACACTACAGCCGTGGGCGGCTAAAACAACAACCTCCACGGCTCACTGGCCACACTCTGAGCTGCCCACCCAGCTTTCCACATATCATGTAATCTGCCATGCCATGCAATAAAAGAAGAAGCTCTCTGTCAGCCCAGAATGTGTAAAAACGAAGAAAGAATTCAGCCTGTTGTCAGTTTCATGGGAAAATAAAAACTCCTGTCCTATGGCCCAAATTAAAGTGTATCACTTTTCTTCAAATAACATGGGAACATGTAGACAGGTCACAATAGCAACAATTTCTGGCATTGTCTAAACCAAGAGTGTAAAACAATACAACTTCACCAAAGAAGCAACCATTCAGTAACTGCACAGCCATAAGGAAACTGTACTGAAGGAAAGATGTAGATGAAAATGAGAGAAAAGTCACAGAGAGAACAGAATACAAACAATACAACGAAAATAAAACTGTTATTATCATGGTGTACAGTTGAAAAAGATCCGAACTGGTAGATAAAACAAAAACAAGTTGGAAAAGGATAAAAAAACAGAAATATTGTAGGCTTTTGAAAACCTGTGGTTTGAATGTGCCAAAGAATAACCTAACTGTTGATTATCATCAACAGTTACGCCCAAAATCTTAAAGCAGTCTGAATCACTGCAGATTATTGATGAAATTGTAAAGCATATTAAAAGTCACTTGAAAAAAAATAAGTACATGAATTTCACGATGAAAAGGTCAATGACAAAATAGTGTGACAAAAAAAAACTGTTTAGAATCTATAATAACATTTTTATCTTTGATAAAAGCACTTAATATCTTTGTAATACACAGCACATTTTCTACCGCTATGACTTTGAGAAAATACGTTTGGAAGTCAATAACCAGCTCACACTATCACTTAGTCACTAATAGGCGGAAAGAGATCGGCCACTGTCTGGAATTTCTGGTCAGGCCGAGTTGAAGGAAATGGAGATAACCCGAGAGTAAATTCTACCAACAGAAAAACAAAGTCATTTCACCCCATCAGTAACATTACAGCCAATATATGGCCATTGTCATTTTTATCTTCAAATCTGGCACATCTCTTTAACCTCATGATAAAATATACACCTCAAGAACAGTATTCAAATAAGATTTTCCAGCAGCTTTTATAAGTTATCAAAACAGTCTGGGGAAAATTGTCCTCCTATCATTCCAAAAAGGTGAAAAAGACAGCAGTCAAAACTTAGAAAAAAAACCTACCAAGGGGAATCCCCTCACAAAACAGGACATTGTCATTACTACAGTTGGAGCTCAATACACTACAGACCAATGACTAATTTTTAACTAGGACTGAGTAGGGAAAACAGCGTACAAATGTTCCCAAAAACATGTCTCGGAACAAACTCAATCCAGGATCTCTCTGGTCATAGGCGATTGTTTTATCATCAGACAACATAGCTCCATGGCTAAATGTCCAGAGACCTATATATTTTGTTATTATCTTTGTAAAACCTTATTTACCCATTTAAAATTATTGAGTCAGAAACGCAACTCTACCCTATCCATACGTTGTGTTTTATTATGGTGTATCCATACGACGTGGGGAACTCTGCCACCACTTTCCAAAGAGGAAATTTACTTGTAAAATCCGATCCGTACGCTTTGGATAGCAGTCTGTAAAAATGTTTTTTTGAGAAATACTTAAAGCTTCAAATAGATCTTCGCGCTAGAAGTATTCTAAATTTAAAATGTGATGAATACAACCCCGGAGGTAAAAAATGACACCACGGAGTACGGATATAGGGTTAAATTACAAAAACCCAACCCTAAGTTACTCATTTTGGTACAAGTGACAAAAACTTGACAACATGAAGAAGTTGAAGACCAAATGAGCAGAGTTTAAAATTTCTAGATCTTTTACTCAGGACAATCACCCTGAGTGAATTATTACAGACTAGATCTAGACAGTTCCCTGCCCCAACAACAGCTGGGGGGGGGGGTGTAAATCTGTCACTGTTGATAGAACTATTACCCAGAAGGTCTATCAAACACAGAAATATAAAAAAGAGTAAAATAACTTTTTTCCTATTTTGTTTTCTCTGCACAGCTTTAGATCAATTTCATGTGTCGATTCATAGAGACAAGAATTTATACATCCCTGGAACTTTTAGAACATGAGCCCCAACTTCAAAATGATCACACTGAAGTGTCTGAAGAGAGAAAACAAAATTCTTCTTTCCCTTCATCTAAACAGAGGTTAAAGTAAAAATGTTCAATTTTCAATGTAATGAAAGGTTATAATCTACAGCAAAAGAAGGCATAACCTACTAAGAAAAACATTGCCTTCACACAAACCCAATCTTAATTTCCGATTCTCCAGCAGAAAGTAATCAAAGCCAGGGAATCCAACTTCTTCATGTCATTCAATCTTTTAAACTATCGGTGCAATCAAACAGTCTCTTTTCTGAATTAATATTAATTATAAATTCCCCCAGCTCCATTACAGTACACACATAGGCCTCTACTGATTATGATTAAAAGGCTATATCTAATCTATAGGCCTACACATTAATCTGGACTCTGGTTCTATATCTATATCTAGATCTAGATTTCTAGATCTAGATCAAAATATACTCTTTGAGTAGAACTAGATCTAGATCTAGATCTATAGGCTAGTATAGAGTATACTAAATCTAGACTAGTATTGGATAGGATCTGGTCATGCATTTGATTGAAAATAAAATGTTTATCAACAATCCCAATTAACAGCATTCAAATTTTTTTAAAACGAAAGATTCATTAAGATTTTTTAAAACCCATCAAATACACTGGAGTATATCAGGGCCTAATTTTGAAGATTAAATCGTAAAATGCAATTAAAATATGAAAACGTTCTTCAAGAAATACGCCACGCCCCCACCATGCCACACCCACCTGTTTCTACTTGCGGCTCTTCGACGTTCCTCGCAGCGCTGATGAACAGAACCTCTGGCAAATCTCCTTTAATCACTTTTTTCTGTTCCTTGTACCAATTGTCAGCATTAGTATCAACAACCAATAGCCGAGTTTCTTCGCCGCCCGATCGAACTCTTGCAACAACCTGTTGATGATTCTCGTTCCCGATATTTACATTGTTGACTTCCACGATCCTGTCTCCTTCCTTGAGTCCTGCGGCTTCCGCGGGCGAGTTACCGTCAACTTTTCCGATATACTGACCGGCTTTTCCCTTCTCGGCATGTAAGTTGAAGCCATATCCCTGGAATTCAGGCCATTTCACAACATGGCACTGCCTAGGCCGAAACTCTTCTGGAACGTCGCCACTCATATTTATTTTCTGCTGCTACGGCCAAACTTCAAGTGAGAACAGCACACACTGATTGCCAAACTGCGATGCGGCCAGAGTACACCTGTAAGGTATAAGCCTAATATGGCGGATTGTCCACGCAGGTCACATGACTTGGCAAGGCCAATCACTAGACCAAAATCTCACACAGAAAATGTAGGCAAAGTGAGGAAGTGTGAAACTGACTGGTGACACGAGAAGAAAGATTACTAGATCTAGAATCTAGTCTATGTCAGAGCAAAGAAACAAATCTTAATCCTCATAAAATTTATGCATTTTTCGTAGGAAAGGCGATAACACAGAAAACGGCCTTCCATACTTCCCGGTGTTGAATCCCCGTCACGTTGGCTCAAAGCGCATTTTTTCAAGGGAGACAACACTGTGTTTTCAAAAGGAATTTGTCAAAGAACAGTCTGCCCCCTTCTTCCTTTTTTTTTTTTAAATTACACAGGGTGTGGTTCTCAATTGCAGAGCACGATTTCAAAGCTTGAGTTTTGAGATTGAGAACTGCTTCACCTCATAAACAACTGATATCATAAATTAAGATTTTTAAAAACCTACCAAATCCACTGGAGCATATCAGGCCTGATTTTGAAGTAACTACCGGTACCGTCCAGTCTCCAATTTGAATTTCCTATAAAAAGTACTGGAGAGGTTAGTGTCATCATGTCTCAAAAACTATCATTCAGCCGAGAGTCTTGCCGCCAAATTTCAATCAGCCTATAGAGAATTTCACAGCACAGAGACTGCCTTCCTTTGAGTACACATCGACATCATCCGATACGCTGATCAAAAACTGTACAGCACTTATATTTTGCTTGACCTGCGTGCAACGTTTAACACCATCGATCAAGACCTTTTATTACAGCGGCTCAGAGTATACTTCGGCCTAGGAGGATCTGCACTTAAATGGCTGGAATCCTATTTCAAAGACCGATCCCAATCAGTTCAACTGATATCTTCTCATGGCAATCCTACAAAGGCTGGCAGTGTGAGATCATCGTCAGTTCAGCTTCATTATGGAGTCCCTCAAGGCTCAGTCCTTTGACCTGTGTTATTTACACTCTACTCAACTCCATTGTCTAACATTGTTAAGCAACACAAGTTAGAAATCACATGCACGCCGTTGACACCCAGTTGTACATACCAATCAACCGGGAGAAGAAGATCAACAGATTTCAACCTTTCAAAACTGTCTCCAAGCTATCAAGGACTGGATGTTTGACAATAAACTGAAACTTAACGAAAACAAGACATAAAAAATCTTAATGTGAACAAATCACTTAAGTAAATGTACAATTTGAGAGTTTGGATCAAGGCAATGCAACTGTTATGGTGAAAAATCAAGTGCCATACGAAATCTTGGCTTTTGTTTTGACCCTGAGTTTTTCAATGAAAACACACGTCACTAGAATTTGTCAAACCATGCACTTCCATCTTAGAAACATTGGCAGAATAGGGAAATTTATTGACGAAAATACCACGAAAATTCTTGTTCATGCTTTTATTTTAAGCCACCTTGATTATTGTAATTCCCTTCTTTTTGGCATTCCAGATTCTACGCTTGCCAGACTTCAAAAGATTCAAAACAGTGCAGCAAGACTTGTAACTGATAAAAATTTCAGACCATGCCCATGATATTTTGAAAACCCTCCGTAGGTTGCCAGTGCTCATGGGAGAGAGAGCATTGAATTAAAAATTGTGTGCATGGTTTATAAATCTTTACATCAGTGCTCACCAAATTACCTTTAATAACTTATGGAAAAGTACGCACAATCTCGTAATTTAAGATCTTCAAATGCCGTCAGCTCTGCATGCCTAGGTCCAGGACAATGTTGGGTGAAAGGTTCTTTTCCATGATCTGCGTCCCAAAACTTTGTAACAATTTGGATTTAGATGTTAAAATTTTAATGTCTCTTTCAATTAGATCAATTTAAATTTAAAAAATGAATACAATGTTTTTCAGAAAGTATTTTTAATGCTGGAACTCTATATCTGAAATATCGGTCTATTTTTTAACTTTGTTTGTTTGTTTGTTGTTTTTGGGGTTTGTTTGTTTTTTTGGTTTAATGCATGTTGTAATTGTATTGAGCTTCAG
>NW_004797404.1:639855-670884 GCF_000002075.1 Aplysia californica | reverse complement strand
CCACTGACCAATCTGAAACCTGATGTTGATAAGTTGGTTTCGTCTCACCAGGTCCGTACTTCCCATTAGGACAGTGTCAATGACTTATTTGTACATATGCTTACACCGTAGTTTACCCTCACTTGATACCTGAACACGTCTTTTCTTTTTTTGCTTTTCTAAAATTTTCTTTCTTCTTTATCTACAGCAAAATACTCACTTGTTTAATAGAGTTTGTTATGAGCATGTGCTGCCACTGTTGATGAAACTGATGATGATATTGACGGCGATGATTACGATGATAATTGTAGACTAAGATCCATGCATACTTTTTCTTTCCTGTGGTTATTCACACTTGAACAGCTTAATAATAATTTTATGTTCTAGAATGGAGATATTTGATATAATGCAAATCCCAGGCAACTTTATTGCAGCACCTTGATGGGAGAAAACGTTTCATAAAAATAACGTCAATCTGTTTTCAAACTAATGATCACTGATTTGGGGTTCATTTTTTGTGTGTTTTGCTTCTGTAAATATGTCATAATACATGTTATACTTTTATTGATGTTAACAACACTGGTCGTTTAATACCGAAGACACATATATATAAAATGACAGTATTTTGTTCGCAGTGCCCTTGCATAACATAGAAGAAAAAATGTGTTTTTATTATCTCTCGTACACGCTTAATTTAAGACTGTAATGATGGTGATTTGTGATCCAACTAATTTTCAGAACCAAATCATTAGAATTTAGGCTCTATATTTTGTACCCTACTTTTTGAGCTCTCTCTTTATTTTTTTATTGTTATTATATTATGCATGTCGTTATGTCGTATTGATGGTTGGGGTGGAGTAGGGGGCGCTCGGACTCGGCTGGGTGAAAAAGGGGGCGGAGGGCGAAAAAAGTTTGAAAACCACTGGTCTACAGCGAAATTTCATGGTACGAAGTATAGCATAGTGTGTTACTGTTGTTAGTCAACCTGCTGTTCAGGCTAACACTCAGGGGGTCGTCTGTGGCATACTATTTTTATAAAAAGAAATCAAGGCCACAGACACAAGTTCAAAATACAGTACAATGTATACGGTATCATATATTTAAGATACCATAATTGTCATTAGATTACAGCACCATAGTCACATCTATTTCTCTTTTTTCTTAATCAAAATAAGAACAAGGTTTACAAAACTTCACAAAACTGAATGAATGAATGTGTGTGAGCGTGTCCGCGGACAGTGTGTGTGTGTGTGTGTGTGTGTGTGTGTGTGTGAGAGAGAGAGAGAGAGAGAGAGAGAGAGAGAGAGAGAGAGAGAGAGAGAGAGAGAGAGAGAGAGAGAGAGAGAGAGAGAGAGAGAGAGAGAGAGAGAGAGAGAGAGAGAGAGAGATTGTGCGCGCGCGCGTGTGAGCACGGACCTAGACCAAGGAGATTAAAAGTAAGTTAGTTCTAAGCTCCTTGACCTAGACGTATAAGAACCAAGGAGATTAAAAGTAGTTCTAAACTCCTTGATAAGAACGTATAGGCATGGACACATTAATGCATTAAAGCCACCTGATGCTACACATTGTATTACAACGTGGTAAAATCTCATTGTGCTGAAAGTTGGGAACCAGATTGCCTTCTTGTGAAAGGGCTCGAAGAGAGTAGGAATGGCATAGGATCATAATTATTTTGCATGTTAACATAAATCCAAAAATAATCCAGCGTGATACAAACTGAGCTATTGGTGTGCCCAATCAAATTGCCTTTCGTCTCTCCTATATAACTATAAGCATAGACAAGACAGTATACCAACTCGGACCATATTTTAAAACAATTTCCAAAATTCTCTCTCAACAATGAGTGCCTTCAAACTCTCCCCATGAGATTCAAAACTCGACATAACTATTCAGATATTGTGTTTCATAACTGCCATTGAAAATTCTGTTTACGTTGATTAACAGTGCTATATCACGTCTTAAGATGGTATACATGTATTTCTGAGCCAACAATATTGTCAATTTTCAACTTAATTTTTACTCATGACATAAAGATTATATTACATCATAAATCCAAAGATCGAAGGTAATCCTTGTGGTCTAGAAGTTAATGTGTTGGCATCTCATTCAATAGGTCCCGGGTTCGAATCTGGATAAAGGGGAGAACATCAAAGCCGCGCACTACCAGAGCCGCGCACTTTTTGACGATATCGATACAATTAGACCGCTGATTACCAAAACAGTACCATCCAACAATTATTAAGTACCTTCAGCGTTGTACAGGGCTTGGAACCAGATATCAAGGTATTGTATTGAATAAATAGACCTTTCAGGTATATAACATGTCTACAGGACACGGGCGATCTTTAAAATGTAGGGGCAGCACTTTCTTGCTCATTCAGGATAAGAACTGAGGCTGTGAGACTTGCCTATCTGCGTACATTTGCTTGTTTAAATATTCTCCCTTCTTTCTTTGTAGTGCCTTTTTATTTGATCTGTTTTCAGTTTTAGCTTAGAAATCAAATGGAAATCGCTTAGCGTCACCAGAAAGACAAATATATTTCAATGGAGGCTGTACAGAGTAATTTTCTCAAGAGGACTGTAACCGTTGGATGGACTCGGCGATCTAATTGTACATGTATCGATATCGCCAAAAAGTGCGGGGCTTTGATAGTTTCCCGGATAAAGACGACATATTTTCTACTCCAAAATCTTCCCCTTTCACATCCTTTCCTGCTCTCTAACAATGTTCTGTCGTTTGCCCCCGCACCTCCTTTGCCCTCTCCTCTGGACTCCGGACTCTATCTGCAGTCTTGCTACTGCTACATGTACTCATGGTTCCTTCTTACTGCTGTCTTTCAGCCACACCCCTGATCTTATGGTAGGCAAGATCTACACCTAGCCTTCCAATATAATGGCGAAAAATCCCGGAGGTCCCATGTGCAAGTTGTACACGTCTAATTTCGATAAATATAAGTATAGGCTTCAGCCGCCACCAAGGCAAAAATCAAAATTTCCTACCAACCGAAAGTTTAATGTGTGCCGCGCACTCATCACACACACACACACACACACACACACACATACCAAAAGGAGCGTAGACTAAAAACAAGATCTCTCCAGATGTCTCTGTCCTTATATATATATATTTATATATATAGCAATCTTCCCCTTCTTTCACAAAACATCTAAGCAGACAACATGTAGGCCTTGTTGGTAGGAAATAGCAAACATCTGCGCTGCATTTCACTTTGAATTCCATCTCACAAACAACTTAAATTTAAAAGAAATGGAGCTGAGGTTCACACCGCAAACAAATTCGGTGTTCCAACATTGACTAAATTTAAAAACCAACTGCTAAAATTTTCTCTAGAAAAGAGCAAGCCAGTCTTTCACCAGCACACACAATATTCTATTCAGTATATGTATTCAGTTGCTTTTTCACCATAACAGAATACGACCATACGACCACAATTCCCATTAATAGATGCACCTGCTCTTTTTTTACCAATGTGAATAACCACTTTTTCCACTGCCCACAGCAATGAACCATAACAAAACTACTCATCCTCCTCTGAGACCCAGTAAAGAGAGTATGGTACCATACCCACTATGGAACTATACAATAATTGAAGAAAATAAGTAAGCATCACTCCATTGCATTTTCCGACAGTAACAGCCCATGTATCTCCATAAAAACCATCTGCACAGCATGTGGTGCAGCTTTGTAACTTTTTGGCTCAGGCTGATTTTAACTTTAACTAGCTCCAGTTTTGGAACTACAGAGCCATTTTTCAGGAAACACATGATAGGCAGTGAAGAAGACAGTGGAGGAGACAATGAAGGAGGAGAGTAGATAGCTAGAAGCTCTTCAGGAAAGAAGGGAAACTTTTGGAACATTCAGGATACAAACAATAACAAAGTTTTATGAGAAAAAACTCCACGAAACAACATAAAGCAATTGACCTTGACTATCAATGACTTATTTATAGAGGCACCAGCCATCCATGTAAAGCTAAATGACTTGAGGACAAAAGTGTCAATTTGTAAGGCAAGGTAATAGAAGCTTTCAAAATCCTTTATTTGTTTGCAACGCTTTATGTACCAAAAATACAATGCATGTTGTTATAATCTGTCAACTTGAAGTTTATTGCTCTACAGCACACAAGCAGTGCTATAAGAAGTTAACTGTATCCCAGAGGCACACTTGAAGAAAGGTAACAGCTCAAGAGGGAGGGGCAAACTTACAGACCTGAATCTTGAGCTTTAACACGAAAGTCAAGTTCATATCGCCATTCAACAGATACTCATCCTCTGTACATTTCTTTCTCCTTCATGTCTGTTTTTTCAAAGATTCTCTTGTCATTTTATTTCAACCGTTACCTAAAAGAATAACAAAGGCAATAAACGAGAGCACATTGTGATTATCATCATTTTATTACATAAATGATAACAAGAAATGAGAAGGAAAAAAAAGGGGGGAAGCAACTGTCATTGTTGATGCAACACCGACAAATTTGGAGTCTGGGGTGTGGGGACTGGTGTTGGTCTGTTATCACTTAAGGTTGCACTGCCAAATATTTCTTCAGGAGGTTCAGTACTTAGAAGGGGCGATGTCGTCTGTGATAAAGGATCAGCAGGCAAACTGGACACAGCTTCATCATACTTTTGAGTTTTGTAGTTGCCCCATTTCAAGCGGCAACACACAGCATCCATCAAAATTTGTACTAATCCATTCAGCATACCTGAAAAAAACCCAGTCAAAACAATAGATTAACTCTATATCTCCAAGGGGGGTGAACCCACTATGCAGGGGCCCTTTTCTGGTCTGAAATCTAAAAGTGACAGGTAGGCCTACATCACTAAATTGGTCATTAAATCAAAATAAGTAAACCTATTTTGATAGTTCTTCATTCAATGAATGGACTCTTGGTAAAAGAGACCTGTTTTCAGCAATGGCTGAAATGTAATTTGACATCAAAGTTGTCTAAAGGAATGTGCCTGAGCCGCTGTGAGCAGCTTGCCGGAGGTAAGGAGTTAACAAAACTATACTTGTCCCTTTTATGGTCTGTACAGTAAAAAAAGTTTAATTATGTAATGCATTGCACATTAAAAATGAAAATTGAAAATGGACACTTGGAACTGAAGACTACACTACAACTGCTTTCTGTAAGACTCCACCACACGCCATTTTGAAAAATGATGCATGATGGAGTCTTACACTGAGCAGTCGATTTGTTAGATCCCAATTTGATGTCAGCTTTTGTACAGTACAAACTCATTCTCAGAGGGGAAACAGTAAATACAGAAAGACAAAGTCATGAATGCCCATCATTTTACATCAGAAGGGCTAATTTTGCAGTTACTTGCTCAGGGACAAGTGCATCAATTAGACATGCTCTGAGACAAATAAATATAAAGAGTATATGTCATTCAAAAGATCCAAACGATTTATCCATACACTAGAGAAACGCACATGGACACATGAACAGAGCAGTGTTTAACACTTTATAAACTGTCACATAGTGGTATCCTTCAGACATTATTAAGACAAACGTATCATCATATAAAGTCATAAGTTTGAAGCAGTAAGAGCATTCAAAATTGAAAGGCTGACCACAAAAAAGTCGTCAAAATACAATAAACCTTACCATATAAATATTAAACTTAGATCTAATGACCAATCAAGAAAAGGCACAGCTACATTGTAGACTCACAAAAAGAAGCTCCAGAAGCTTAAATTTAGATACAGTTGCCACTGATAAGTTACCAACGTGTCTGATTGAATGGTTCTTTTTTTTCTAGATCACTGATAAGAGTAGCAGTTTTAATAAGAATAACAATACCAACACCAATGGTATTCAGCTACTCTTTCTCACACTCGGTTCTTCATATACATTACAATGCATTCTGTATCCTGCAAAGTTATCTTTCAGAACTTTTTTCACAAAATACCACCATAATGTACATGTATTTATTTTCTTTGCACTAAGATAAATATACCGGTGCTTCAGACTGACAATAAACACTTGCCTGAGACAGAGAAGACACCTCCAATGATACCACAAAGTCTGACCAAAAACTGCCAGTAAGGTCTGTGCACTTCTGTGACACGGATCATCATCGGGGTGAGATCGTACTTCACAAAGATTCCTGGATTTCCATGACTGCCTGCACTGTGGTTGATAGCTCGATTCTGTGCAACAGAAAGACCAAGGGTAACTGAATGCTTTTTCAACTTTTTCAAGCAGATTTCCAGTTATGCATAAAGCCTGCATCATATATGATTTCAACTTGTACAAAAACAAAAGCCCCAAGGTTACTTTTGTTAGCAAGAAGGATGCTGTTTGTACTGGCAAGAGCGTTTATTTTAAAAAACTAGAAGTAGAAGGAACAGATCTTCTACAGCAATTGTCATTTCTCCTAAATGTATTGTATCTTCTGGCATTTAATATGAAATAAAGGGGCTGTGCAGAGGAAGTGAAAGAGAAAATGCCTCTTTTTCCCTCATGTACATGAATGAATTTTCCAAATATCTCTGGCAAAATTCATAAGTTAAAGATCAAAGGGAAAAGCCTGTACAGTTGGATCCTGTTCCAAGAAATATTTGTACACCAAAATATAAAACAATGCCCTAATAGAATGTTGTAACTTTAGCTTTATGAGGGAACAAAAACCCAACTCACCTTTTCAGTAACAGCAAACTGATAAGTATCCATATTGGTTTTATATGTGCGTACTTCCGTTGGAACGACTTGCATGAAGTACTGGAAGTTGTGGTAATCTTGGAATAGAAGACAAATGAGTGTGCTACATTGCAGTGGTGTAGCATTCTGGAGAAAAGTATCTGACATACAAACCCCGCTATTCCGGCAACTTTGGTACAAGCATGAAGTCGGCAGTATAGAAGGGGTGGCAGTTTAACGAGGCTGTAATGCTATCCTCAGCTAAATAGCACAAAATGCTCAATGTCAAGGCTAACAATCCTGCCATGATTTCTTTGAGAGTTTTAGGATGTTACCAATGGTGCGACACTTTACTGCCGAGTACCAAACTGCAGAGAAACAGAGTGAGTGTTGTTACTGCCACACTTTAAATATAGCAATCACAATTGACTATACAAATCAGGCAGTTGGAAGATGGTCATTTAAAGGGGCACATAGTATGTTTACTTTGGCGTTCTTTTTAACACATTGGCAAAGCTTGGCGGTAAGGGAGACTGTGGTATATAGGGAGGTGGTACAGTATAGCAGGATTTAACTGTAAACATTGCCCTACCAAATATATATTTGTCATTTAACAGTACACATAGCCCTAACAAATATATATTTGGCAATTTACAATCAGAATATTATGACATTATGACAATTGGAATGATCAAAATCATTAAAAGTCTTTAAAGATAAAACTTCTTAAAACCCACGTCATATAATACAAATATTGCTTAAGACTGAGCAAACTATTTTTATATATCTAAAAAGCATCCTAAACCCTTCTTCGGGTGAGAAGATTATCTCCAATATTTCCAGGTATATATTATATTCTTTATAATTCAGGTCTTTTGGTCCAAGTATTGGTGGAGAAGAAAATCAGGATGTTTATTTTCTATTGTTTTTCTAGCCACGGAAACCAAGAAAAACGGTCACTATCTTAGAGTTTCCTAGTCATTTTAGGAAGTTGTTTTTCAAAAACTATTTATGATATCCTAGTCGTATCTCAGTGGCTTGTTTCTATTGGTCTTTGTAACACAGTACCAGAGTCAGTTTTTAAGAAAAAATTTTGCCACATGAATAAACCACTGGTCAAAGATGCAATCAATGAGTTGAGGAGGGGAGATCAATCCATAATCTTCCAACTTAGAACACAACATGTACCCCTCAACCAACATCTCAACCGAATTGGAGTAAAGCAGTCTGCTGCCTGCCCACTATGTGACTACCCCTCAGAGACAGTGGAACATCATCTGTTCTTCTGTAGAAAACTAACTGATTTAAGGGGATGTTTTCTTCCCAAGCTACCCCACACATCTAATTGCCTCTACTCCTCAAGACAACAGTTAGAACAAACATGCAACTATTACCGAATGGCATCATGTAGAAGAGTTAACACTCCGATGCTACTGGATCGCTAACAACAACAACAACAAGAAAAAATGTTCACACTGGTGGGGGGAGTTGTAGCTTCAAAGATATGGATAGGTCTAACCCTACCACACACCTCTCTCAAACACACATACACACAGGCCCACATCTATGCATCCTAATCACAGGGTATGGGGATGTTGTTATGTTAGAGGCAGTATTCTGGCATCGGCCGAAATCTAGTGTTATGCACAGTGGCCAAGATTTTTGCCCTCAGCCAGGAGACTCTTGAAAAAAGGTGGCTCTTCACGAAAAGGAGTGAACTTAGTGCAATTTTGGCTCAGGCTGGTGTTGTGAGGAACTAAGCAAGAGAGGAGGAATGCATGCACATTGAAATTATAGGCCAGAGTCGGTGTTCATAGTTTTTAAATCTTCAGAAAAAAAATTAATAAGGCAATTTATAAAAAAATTTTTAATGACAGCTGCTATTAGAGGAAAATATTGCTGTTAAACGGGGTTACAGTAGTCTCCGCCTAAACGCACGGTGCTCGGGAGGGCTCCTTAGCGTGTGTTTATACGGAGCGTATGTTTACATGAACCTTTGCAATGGGAGGAAGGGACGCAGTCATCTCAATTCGTTTTTACTCTAGTGATCTCCCTTGGAGGAGGGGGTCATTTTGGCAGATAATGTGACGACACGTGACTGTTTTGTGAAGGATTCCCCGACAGCGGTCGGCGTTGAATGAGTTGGGGGGGGGGGGGGGAGAGAAAGACAAACTCAATGTAATGAATATGCTCTATAAACATTGGGAACAGAAAGCCTAAGAGGAAACTGTTGGTCATAGTCATACAGAATCATCCTCGAGAAACATTTTCTCTTGTGATTCGTTGAACAAGCACATTATAAGTTCTTCGAGCGCAGCATATTAGGCTTATTTGGCTAATCTTTAATCCTATAGAGGCCTGTCTAATGTTTTACGGCATTTACGCATGTCGCGCATCAGGCCTAGATCTAACTAAACATTACTGGCAGTCACTCAAACTCAAACACCAGTCAGAAACCTTCTATCAAAGATACATTTCCAGTGACCAATCAAAAAACATTTCAGTCCCCTCCCCCCCAAACACACACATATTTAACCGACCAGCCCTAGACCGAGACCTGTGCGTCAGTGGAAAGTATGGTGTGCTGTCCATCACTCTCTTTGTACGACGTGAGGGGCACTCTCACCAAATATCCGGTTTTCTAGTAAATTCTAGGCTTGTCTTATGCAGGCTGTGCAGGTTGTAGTGGAAATTTCCCCTTGCCAAACTTAAGTTGTCGGCGTGTTTCGTGGATCGGAGCGTGCGTTTAGAGGGAGTGACCGTGCGTTTGTACGTCTAAGTTATATAGTAAAAAACCCGTCAAATGACGAAAGCGTGCGTTTGAGCGGAGCGTGCTTTTGTATGGCGTGCGTTTAGGCGGAGACTACTGTATATATATATAGGAAAAATTCCGTTACACAAACTCAGGTTCCTGTTAGGTGGAAATTGCTCTTATCGGGGTTGCTGTTATGCGGGCATCCCCGTATTGCCTTTGACGAGATAAAAATTGATAATATTCTCAACCAAAGAGGGCCTTAACATCACATCCATAAAACAGGACAAAACCTGTGAAACAAAGACCTAAAATATCAAGTCACATTTTTTTCTGAAATCATCCAGAGCGATAGAATTTGAGTAATAGCTTTTAAAAACAATCTCTGCAATTACTGTATGTTGTGAACATCTCTGAGCCATCCAAAGGGTAGATGACTCCAGCCACTTTGTCACCGAAGGAGAAGTGATCAATTCTGTGAGTGAAGTTGTAATCTGAAAACAGAGAAGAAAAACAAAACTTAAGCACACAAGTAACAAACACATACACGGCAAACAGATTCTCAGGTCCCCAATTTTTACTTACATATTCTTTATATTCAAAATATGCACATGGTATAAACAATTCCTACATAGGGGGAAAAACTTGGGATCAGTGAGGATAAATTTAATTAATTACATCCACAAATTTGTTTATCAAAGGAGAGACAGAGAGAGAGATAGAGAGAGAGAAGGGGGAGGGGGCAGTAAGGGAGGGAGAGAGAGAGAGAGACAGGGAGAGAGAGACAGAGAAATTGACAGACAGAGAGCAGACAGACAAAAAGAGAGAGAGAGAGAGAGAGAGAGAGAGAGAGAGAGAGAGAGAGAGAGAGACAGACAGACAGACAGACAGACAGACAGACAGACAGACAGAGAGAGAGAGAGAGAGGGGGGGGGGGGCACAGCATGATTAAAGGCTGATCCTTGCAGAGGTAGATAAAAAACTGATGTAAAAAAAAAAAAATCAAAATCAGAGCAACTAATGAAGATAGCAGGCATGTTGACCAGGCATGGATGCCATAATTCATGTTAAATTTTGATCCGATAGTCCATCTTTGACTACCTCCCTTGATATAACCTGAAAGTTGTACAAAGTGAAATTTACACACAATCAAAAGATTTTTCCACGTCCTGCCAATTTCAGTAAGCAAGTGCTTGACTGCATAGCAATTTAGAAACCTTTTTAAATTCTGGAATAGCAAATCAATATTGTGTATGCGTGTGAGTGTGTGTGCTTGTGTGCGTGCGCGTGCATGCACACGTGTGTTAGTGCGTGCATGTGTGTGAGCAAGGGTTGGGAATAGGATGGTGGATGGAGAGCCAGGAAAGTGCACTGGAGGCATTTGGTGTGTGCATGAATGCACAGTGTGCTGAAGGAAGGAAAAACATGAACAACACCAATAGCATTATGCACACACACACACACACACATGTGTGCGGCTTGGACCACAGGACAGAGAAGGGGCAGTAGGTGAGAAAGCAGAGTTGTAGTTTGGTTACAACAAAACTTTTCTTCTCATTCTGTCCCATTTTAGTTGTATTAATACAACCCGGAAACGTTAAAGGATTACAAAAAAGGATTTGGACTCTTAACATCTGTGGCCTCAAGGACAAGGAACCAGAACTCATTACTTTCATGAAAAGGTGGAGAATACCAATACTTGGACTGTCGGATTGCCGTTTAAAAGGAAGTGGAACCAAGAAAATACATGAAAATTACATACTAATATGGAGTGGAGTAGATATAAGAGAGAGAGATATAAGAGAGATATATTCATGGTGTGGGACTCATAATACAACCTGACACGGCAGAAAGAGTTATAGAGAAAGAAATAATATCAGAAAGGATTTTCAAAATCAGAAAACAGAAAGTGCAAAAAAGGGAATCTATCATCCAAGTCTACGCCCCTTGTAACGACACATACTCAAGGGAAGATAGAGAAGATTTCTTCAGAAGTTGGCAGACACCATAGACAGCGTTCCTGATGAGGAGGAACTAATCATAATGGGAGACTTCAATGGACACATAGGCCCAAGAAGAACACGATGGGAAAACTACCTTGGACCACACGGTGACACCAGTTCAGATTGTAACTATGGAACAACCTAGAAAGTTCCTCACAGATCTACTTCATACTGAGACGAATCGCCCATAGAACTAAAACAACTGAAGCAAGATCAATCCCAAACATCACCTTTGATACAGATCACCAACCAGTGATGATGACGAGTAAAGAAAAAAAAAGACCCATGCGAAAACAGAAGAAGAAACATTCAGAGAAAATTAATTTACAAAAACTCAATGAAGAGGGCAATGCGCAGAAAGTTGAGGATGAAATCACATAGAGACTAGAAAACCAAGACACCAGTTCGATGATGGTGGAAGAAACAAGGACTCTCTTTAATAACTTACTAACAGAAACACTGATAAAAGTATGAGGAAAGAAGAGAATTGGGAGAGGATATGTTAAAGGAACACCATGGTGGAATGACAACATTAAAGAGGCCATTAAAGAAAAGAAGAAACTTTTTCAGAAAGGGATAAAATCCAAGGACGAAAAAGACTACACGCAATACAGACTAGCAAGAAGGAACTGCAAAAGAGTTGTTAGAGCATCAAAAAATGAAATCTTGGACAAAATATGGCGAACACATAAGCGAACTGTGCCATAAATCACCACGTGACTCAGACTTTTACAGAGGTGTAAAATCAATGAGGCTAGGAGAAGAACCGTACGACCCAACAGCTATAATTAATGACAAAACAGGAAACCCCGTTATCAACAGCTCCAAAATTAAATCTATATGGAGGGAATATTTCTCAGAACTCTTGAACACCACCCAAAAGCAAACAAAGAAAGAATTCCAACCAAGTCACAAAGAGGAAGAAGAACCAACCATCCTACCATCAGAGGTCAGACAAGCAGTTAAAACCAGCCAAAAAAACAGAAGCACAGGAATAAATGAGCTCACCACGGAGACCATCCTAACATGTGGTGAAACTGGAATAACTTGGCTCACAAAAATCTTTCAGGAAAGCATGGACAGAAAGAAAAGTTCCCGGTGACTGGCAAAAAGCGGTCATAGTACCAATCTGGAAGAAGGAAGGCAGTAAGAGAGACTTTGGAATGTATAGAGGCATTTCACTGCTAAGCCATGTGGGCAAGATGTTCGCCAAGATATTGGAATGGCGAACAAGACACAAAGTTGAACCATTTCTGAGAGAGGCCCAAATGGGATTTAGAAAGGGAAGAGGATGCACTGACCCAATATTTGCCCTACGACAAATGTGCGAAAGGTTAATAGAACACAACAGGGAACTAAATATAGTATTTATCGACCAGGAGAAAGTGAACAGAAACAAGCTGTGGAAAGAACGCGAAAACTACACTGTAACAGGCCAATTTACTAGAACACCATAAGTACAGTAAGAACGTCAGAGGGACTCACAGAATGGTTCGAGATAACATCCGAAGTGAGACAGGGTTGTGTCCTATCACCACTACTATTTATCATATATATGGATAGAATTACAAAAGAGGCCAACACAGAACCAGACGCCCTAAATGAATTACTCTTTGCTGATGATCAAAGCCTGGCACACAAAGAAGAACGAAGTCTCCAACACCACACCACCAGATTAAATGAAGAATGTAACAACTACGACATGAAGATCAACATCAACAAAAAAGAGACAATGAAAGTAAGCAGAAAGCCAGAACCACTCAGGACACACATCAACAACAACAGTCTCAGACAGGTCCAAGAACTTAATACCTCGGAAGTATATTCTTAGAGGATGGGTGACTGAACAGAGAAATTGAAACATGAGTACAAAAGGCCATTAACGTTAGTTACCAGCTTACTCCACTACTGAAACATCATAACATCCCCATGACAACAAAACTCAAAATGATCAACACCATATTCATCCCAACACTCACCTATCAATGCCAAACATGGATCACGAACAAGATATTAGACCAAAGAATTACATGTGAAATGCCATGCATTAGAAAAGCAATGCAGTAAACAAGACCAGGCGAGACAAAATTAGAAACTCTGTAATCCGAGAAATGGTGGGCACAAATGATGTCATGCATAACATCCAACACCAAAGAATCAAATGGTTCGGACATCTCCTACGACTACCAACACACCATCAAGCACAAGGTGCCTAATTTTAAAAAATTGATGGCAACAAGGCTAGAGGGCGACTGAGAAAGACCTGGATAGATGGAGTCAGGGAAACATTAACCACCCACGGCATCCCCCTGACCCAAGCTCTCCGGCTGGCGACAGAGAGATGTCTCTTTCTTCCCACGACACCCAAAAGGGTATAAGCGGCGGATAAAAGTAAAAGTAATTAAAGTAATACTCTGAACAATGTTAGAAATAAGTACTTTACTATTTTCACACCATCCTTATCAATATATGAACAGTGACTACAAATGAATGCATTGACTACAGACAGGAAAACTTAGCCCAGGCAAGAGTGCCATTTTCAGAATAAACATCCATAGTACCTATGTCTGTAGCTTGTTCCCTTTCGTCTGGCATTTGTTAAAACAAGTTAAAATGAAATCGTTCTGTTTAATCTTCTCAGATCTTTGTATACGGGTCTAACGGTTAGATGAACAACAGAATCTAATAGCTCATTCATAAAGATCACTTTGATGTAAGCCTAAAGCGAGTCAAAAAATTATTGGGGATTTACAGCATACACCTGAAACATAAAAAAGTTCACATATTTTCCTCAATACCACACTCAAACGTACGCCCTAAAAACTCAATTCAAGACATGGGGTCAGTAATTTCCAAGCTCGTGGAGATGTTTAGACAGTGGGGAGATGAAATCTACAAGCTAACACTGAAATGAGGGGGCAGGATGGTGTCGCTGTCTCAAAAGGAGCAATTTGCAGGCAAGGTTAGTGTAATTCATGTATTTTAGTGATCCTGTGTATGCATCCAATGAGCCGCTTTTATTATTGGGTCCAAAGGGAAACACTTTTTTTACAGAATCTAAATTTGTTCTTTTTAAATCTCTATTTGGTCGCTGACCTGCAGAGGTGCCATGCAAAATTTTGTGGGCATAGGTATATTAATAAATGAGCTAGAATTTTTTTTAAGGCAGTCAGACCAAAGTGAACAAGCTATATAAAAAATGTCCATAACTTTTTCAGTTCCCAGACGAATTCTGAGAAGATACAGGCAAAAATATCTAAATTTATTGTCAAAGTCATTACATAATATTCAGTTAAATCAAATAGCGAGAATTAAGATAAGAAAAAGGAATAAAAAATAGAAGCAAAGTGAAAAAGGAAAAGCAGCAACCTACCACTCAGATCCATCATCATAGCCAAGTGGGCATGGCCTCGCGGAATGACTGGCACAGATCTGATGGAGACAAGGCAGTAAAAAAAACATGAGAGACTTTGCTTTGAATCTTCAAAATTACATAAAATTTGATAATCACATCAGCAAATCTGGGGTGCTTAAACCACTAAAAGAAATGGGCTACCCATAAAATGAAATTTAAAATTGCAAACTGATACACACTAACTTCAAATCAAGTTCAGATGACAAAGACACATTGAAAGTTTGTTTTACTGTATACTATAATTCTGCATTTTTAATTCCCTGGGGCAATTTTATCATTTTTTTAAAACTTGATCAGGCACATAGGTAACACATGCAAATCAGTAGTCACAACTTTGAAGGAAGAAATACATAACTTGCATATTACTGTAAAAGAATATTTTTTCACCAAGAACAAAATTTTTGTTCTTTTTGCCATCCCGGACAAAAACGGTAAACATTTCCTCACAAAAGTTGTGAATTAGCAAGCTGACTACACTACAGTAACACCTTGTGCCACTCCAATTGTGCCGCCAGTGCCAGTAGTTACTAGTACTAGTACGTCTACCATTCGAGCAATTCATCTCTCACTCATTGGCGGCTGTACTGTCACTGCGTTTCACTGGTGTGCAGAGATATATCTGTCGAGTTGTCTACAAGGTTTGTGCCTACTGTTTACTTTGTGCTGCTATCAGCAATTCTGGAGCTCATAAGGTACTAGTACTGTTACTGTAGACCAATGTGATCATTCAATAATGCACAAGCGACCATGCTCTCCACACAACACATAACTATAAAAGACTTTTTTTTCAAAAGTCCCTTTTTTTCACACGTCCGGGCCAAAACAATATTCTCTGGTGAGTTTCAAAATTAGTTTCTGCATGAAAAAAAGCTCTGTATGAAAAAAAAACCTCTGTTACAATACTGCACTGCAGTGGAAATAGGCTTGTTCGAACCAATGCTGCTGGGTGTTCTTCCTAGCACAGGTGCGTGTTTTTCGGGATCATATGGTTAAGAAATTTTTTTTTCGGAATTAAAAAAAAAAAAAGGAGTATAATTGTATCCTCGGGGATTATTTACCCTGTTCTATAAAATCCTAGCAAAAGGTACAAGAGTTAAAGGGTTCAACTCTCCTTACTTTCCAGCTGTTATGTGAAAGTTTCCAGCCACTTTGTTCACCTCTAGGCTCCCATATATACGACAGGCATCTGCAGCTGTACTTGGCTTAGGCCCTTCTCTGGAAAAGAATCAAAATCAAGTCATTTCACAGACAGGAACACCACATTGCAGCTCAGAAACAAAGTAAACTGGCTGTTATCTGTCTTCTCCCTTCAGCCCCATCCCATGAAGGAAAATATCACTGAAGAATAACCTTATTATATAAATAAAAAAACATTCATTGCAGTCAGTCCAACAAAGCACAAACAAACTTTCACACTCAACACTGTATAGTTTAAGCCAGTTTTTTTCCACACATTCACCTTTTTGGCTGAAAATTTCCGTTGATTTTCCCTTTGGACAAAAGACTCGTTGATATTTTGTACTTAAAAGACCAAATTTTTTAAAGGAAAAAAAGGAACATCGGCTGGCTGCAATATATATAGTTTTTCATAAAGTCAGAGCCTGCCTTCAAAAAGCTTTTCAACAACAACTGAAGAGACTTCTTTCCCTAGTTTATTAGAATTTTGACACAAGTATTTCCACAAAACCATCAACAAACAAACACTTACGTTATAATACACTGAAATTAAGCTTGACAGTAATAACGGGAATGAAAAATTTTTCCATATCTCAAACCTACAGAGTAAACATGACTAATTTCTGACTTTTTAAGTCAGAACTTAAGATCCGGTGCCACTACTAACCTTTCAGGCATGCCTCCTGCAAACGTCGGGTTTCCCATTCTCCATAAAACATGCTGGATGGCATGGTAATCTTCCTGGAAATAGTCATTTACCTGAAAACAGGAGCAAAACAAATTGAGACAAACTTATTATAAGAATCTTAAAAAAACAAAACAGAGTATGGTTCTTTAGGGATATTATGAAATAAGTGGGGGGAAAAAATATCTAATCTCAGCAGACAGGAGGACACAAATATTCTACAAAATCAAACAAAAGCAAAACCTCACACCCCGTGAAGTGCAATGGTTCAAATGGTTGTTCTGGAGTGGGCATCTGGCAGGGGTACCGCAGTATTCTACCTTTTCTAGTTAGTTTTAATGTTGAGAAATCCAGCCCTTCCCGGATTCATGTAACACAAGACTGCCAGCAGTGAAGATTCATGACTGTACATAAGCAAAGCACACACAGAGTGAAATGTGATGTAGCGATCACTCAAGAATGAACACCAGGGCAGAGTCCACAGATAATGCCGTGTGGTGACAGTCATTCTGAGATATTGTACACAGAGGCGGGGCATAGTGAAGGATTAAAGGGCTTAAGCCCCACCCACTCACACCTCATCTTTTTCCCACAAGTACGAAGGTTTCTTAATAAATGAAATAATCAGCTAAAACCATTAAGACTGCTTAAGAATCTTCCACCTCTAGTAGCATGCAGAGAACACATGCACTTGTCTGTTTATCCAATCACAGTTGTCACCAGTTAATAACAGCTAATCAAATGTCTTTAGGGCTCAGCAAAGGTTGAGCCTGCGAAAAACTGTTGTTTGAGATCAAAGGGCTATTAGCATTGTGTCTTTTAAATCATGAGATATAACTTACCTAAGACCATGAATGTTCCTAAACTGGCAAATCTCTCAGATGTGGTTTCTTTCATTATCCCTTGACACTTTCATTCACATTTTGTACTAGCCTTTCAACATATTTTACTATCATCGGTAGTCTAGTGGTAAAGCTGTCAAGCTCATCACTAAAAGCTCATGGGTTTGAACACTGTCAAGGGCCCAACATTGTGTCCTTAGAAAAGGCACTTTACATAATTTTCCTTCCTTTAACTAGGTGGGAATGGGTACCCAACTATAAACAGCGAAAGATCTTGTCAGCTTATTGGTGCTTGAGCGCATAATCAGCTGCTTGCATTGTATGCTTCCTGGGCAGCACAAAATGTTTCTGAGTGTTTTAGGGCCGGCTGGGGTAATAACAATTGTAAATTGCATAGAAAATGCACGACAGCATTGATATATGCTATATATAAATGCAATTAATATTATTATTATTATTATTAAATTATTATTATTACTATTATTATTATTATCATTATTAATACTATTATTTTTATCATTATCATTATTATTCTTATTATATTAGATTTACTACTACCTCTTTTGTTTTTGTCCCATTTACAGGTCACAGTGTCAGTCTGAAGTAGTCTTGCTGTGGATGTTTTTCCAACACCCACTCAAATTCGTGAGTCTTGTCTTTCCTAAATATTCAAAAGTCAGCCCACAGCACACTAGTGACCATGACAAGGTGGAAATATAGCTGTGGTTAGTACTTTTTGAGAGAAATAAAAAATTTGACAAAACGGTACAAATCTACAAGCAGGAGAAGAGTCAAGTTTTAATCTGAGGTATCTTCTTCCAACTGGTTTTTTCTGTCTGTCTCACTGACAGAATACTGTTCTCAAGAATATCCTTCCCATTCCTTGAAGTCAGGACCATTCAACAACAATCTTTTAAAAAGTAAACAATATTTGATATTGAGTATAAACAAATTCTGCACTAACACAGGTGAGTGTAATAAAAAAAAAAAAAAACAAAGAAACTTATGATTAGCATTCAGAGCACACAATATATATGCTTTCTTGGAGATGATTATGAAGGAACAGAGTTTTTAAAAGGCACTTCTGCTTCATTTCATAAGAACTGATGGTAAACATTAAGAATACACAATATATTTCCTTGGCGACGACATGAAGTAAAAGGGATTTTTTAAAACTTCAGAAGAGAAGACCAGATAAAAATGAATCATATGCAACAGGAAGCAATTCAGGGTCTCATTTTGAAATACAATTTTTATTTGAATTCTGAAACAATATTCAAACTTTTGGTAGAGTGCCTGGAGAAAGGTCTCAGGTGTACGAAATTTTGGATATTGAAAGAAGGGCATATTATTAAAGCACATTCAAAGCAGAGCATGCTAATTAAAACGTCATGTTTCAAATATCTTGAGTTCTGTTAAAGAAATGCCACATTTTGTAACACAGGGTGTAAAAACAAAGTCTGCAGGAAAACCCAACCTCTAGCACATTTACAACTTTTGGTAAAGTACAACATGTTGCAAAAATAACTTATAAAAATATTATACATGAGTTCTCCCTTTTCAACAAATATCTCTATACTACAAATATATACCTTGGTTAAGCCCTTCATGACCTATGTGACGTACGTCATTCGTCCTTTTTTCCTATATAGCCAAGGAAGCAAGTTGCTGCGGTGACGCACAGCGTTCCTGATGCCTTGCGAAGTTTGGGGATCATGATGAAAAACGCTGATCAGTATAGTAAGTTTGTATTTGGCATATTGTCTCTATTAGATGCACTTTGTCAAACTAATTGCAGATTCATTCAGCCTTCCCTACAAAGAAATCTTTTCCAAACTAAAACACCTTTCCCTAACTAACTGTGTCACAAAGGGGTTAAACATGACACAGTGGCAGACAAATTTGCTCACCTGTTGTACAAACTGCTGGTAGTCCTTCTGTTTGGGACTCAGTTCCCAGTATGCAGGCTCCTGCTGGAGATGACCATAACCCAGCACATCTTGACCAGTTTGGTCAAGAACATCAGCACCAAGATCTGATCGGTGACAGAAACAATATGAATCAAATTACACAGCTACAGTGTGTAACTATTTATGGATAAAACGTAATCAAATTATGAAAATATCATGGTCTTCTTTTTTATCAGTCAAAATTTAGAGCTCATAAGTACAATATACTGCATCTTTCATTTTCTTGAACATTCACCTCTTCTGCAAACTCAAAAGAATCTTAGACAAATCACAACCTCAAAAATACAAAAGTTCTATCTGTTCAGTACCTAGTTTTGAGAAATTTCACGTTGAAAAATTTTTGAGTTTCACAACATTTCAAGCTTTTTCTAATGAAATACAATTCTTTGAATATCTAAATAAAAACTCAGAATAATCTTACGATTTTGATAGAGCAGAATAGAACATTTTTGATTTCTCACCTCAAGACCATAATAACTCCAAATGGCCAACAATGTCTGATAAAACTTTGTAATTCTAAGGTAGCAGAATGTTGTGCACACACATATCTCCATTAACACATTATCAAATATGCATGTGTTCGCAAAACTTAATTGCACTTTCCTTCCTTCCGCACTATCCCTAACCGTTTCTCCTCTCTCTCTCTCTCTCTCCCCCGCCCCCCCTCCCTCAATTGCCTATTGTCCTAGACATTCGAAATTTAGCACAGTGATAGTTCATCCATATTTGTGGAATTTTTATTTGTGCGACGCTTCATATCAAGAATTAAAGGTAGCATTTCTTTGTGGCAATCTATTTGCTGATGATGGTGAGACTTTGTGAATCATTCTTGTTCTCTCAGTATAGTATTAATATCAAGACTTTCTCTAATAACAAAATAAAAGTTACATTATACTTCTTTTTTACACTGATTTCTTCAGCAGAGAAGGGACCATTTCAATCAAGTTTTCCATCCCAACAAAACTTGCAGGATCATCCTTCCATGCCAAGCCCTGTGTCACTTCAAAGTACTTTTTAAATTGTCTGTAATTAAAGAAAGCAGCATTTTATGCAGTTGCGGGTGCTATAAAACTTTTACCAAAGTGTGAATGAACTGAAAGAAAACAACCATCAAGTTCCCACCTCCAACCCTCCCCTCCCAAACAAAAACTTACGGTGACACTTCATGGCAACAGTTATGTCCAAGTTCAGCTTCACTTTTCTGTAGAAACAAAGACCGAAAAAAAATATGGCACCAAACGACCTATCAGATAATGTTATCAGCAAGATTAGATTTTGCTGAAAATATCAATAGAACTAAGGAAGTAACAAAACAGAGTCTCACTGGCTGCATATCTTATGTTGTTGTATGCAGATTTGTAGTAGGCACAGATTTTTAACTGAAGAAAAGCATACAAAGACAACAACAAAACGCTAAAGTGAAAATTATGAAAAATAGAGTTTTAAGCTTGACTGTATTTCCAAAACATACACATTCATGTTTTTATTCAAATGAAAGAAAATCCATTATCATTAAACTCTACTCACTTTTAAAGGTAGTTACCTTTGTCTAACCATTTATAATTATATGTCAGTTACTGTTTTTCACAAATCATTTCTTTTCCCTTCAAAGTACATCTCAGAAAAATGCAGCAACAGCTGTTCTATTGCACGGAATAATCACCAGTCAGGATAGTAAAACAATAAAATAATATGACAGCTCATACCGTGAAAAATTTGTATCCACTTCATAGTCAAACTCAAGATCTGTAGATGTGTAATAGCTCACTTCTGAAATCACCAGGATGCCTATCACAACAAAAGTGATGATAGACACTGAAAGGAAAAAAAAAATCTTCATTAGAAAACCCCTCCAAAATGATTAATGTCAGGGTACCAATGGCCTAGTACTTAAGCTACAGACAGACAACAGAGATGTGGTGAGAAAAGCAATTTTGTGCTACTGACGTACGCAAGGTCATATATAATGCATAGGTAGCAATTATATTTCATATACATTAGTTCAGAAGTGAGATAGTCATAAGGACCATAGAAGAATGGGGAGGGAGGAGTATAAATAAACAAAACCCTACTTTCAAGAAAGAACTGGTTCTAATATGACACTAAAGCCTTGAGAAACTGAGGACCATCTTGAGCAAGATTAAAATCCTGTCACTGTCTTCCAAACAACCTTCACCTGTCACTGTTACCCAGGGAACAGTGGCTGAATGGATGGGCAATTGGCAAAACTGGAAGAACTGTATTTGCGCACATGACAGCCCTCAACTCAAAAGATGTACTAAATGCCTTGAGTAGAAGAGAACAAGTCATGATATTTCGCCTGCAAACACAACACATCCCACTAAATTCCTACCTTAATAGGATCCGCAAGAATATCCCACCCGACTGCCCGTTGTGCGACTGCCAGGATGAAACAGTACCACACCACCTCTTTAACCTCCCTGCACTTTGCGACCTGCGTAGCACCTACCTACCTGCCTCCCCAGACATCGGAAATACTCTATACAGTGACAAAGCACAGCTGATTAAAACCTGTAAATTCTTTGCCATATCAACAGACCAAAGGGCTAGAACCCAAATGGCCGGTAAATCGGAAAAGTAAAGTAAAAAGTAAAGTCACTGTTACAAGCTGTGGAGAAAATAACAATAATGATGATGATAACAAATATATTATATGTTATAGCAATCACAGAAGATGCATTTTCTGAATGCATCTTGGAAACACAGGATGCATTAAAATCAAAGCTATCCCAAAAATAAGCAAGAAAGTTCAAAGCAAAGACTTTTAAATTTTAATAGAGGAAAGTAATTCCTCAAAAATAATAATAGAGATGTATGTTGCCAAGAGGTTTTTCATGTTAGTACATTTTGTTCAGAAATAAAAGAGACATTTGTATATGACTTGTGAGCAATGAATTTTTTTTTTTTTAAGAACAAAAATAAGTGATTTTTTCTCTTTACTCCAAGCCTATATATATATAGATCTATATATCCCCCCACCAGAAAAAAAAAGACGCAGCCTTAACCTGAGGAACAGAAAAACATGATCTACATCAGTTAATATGATCCCAAAGCTTAGATGACAAACATCATGTAGATCATGCGCACCTGAACTCCTTTACGTTGATAGCTAGATGTGTGGCATCACAGTGAAATCCGGCACCCAGGTTTAAGAGAGCTCAGGTTATCGGGTCAAATCAGTGGTTTTAAAAAGGTTACTTTATACAATGAGGCACAGACAACACGAACACGAAAAATTCGAAATCACATCCCCATTTATAACTTGTTTGCCATTCCTCTGCTATATATTAAATTATATATATATATATATATATATATATATATATATATATATATATATATATATATATATATTATATATGATGAGCCTTTGCCAATAGGTGGGTTTTCTTTTGTATACCTTCCTTACAAAATCCTTTCCAATTCCAATGAAAATGATGCTACAGCTTTGAAAATTGTATATGTTGTGCTTAATATAATGTTTCAGCTATGGGAGCATAGAAAAATAGCAGTTGGGCCATCAGAAGAAATCTTGCAAATATTTTTAGTTCTGAAATTAATGTATTTTTAGAATGCAAAATGTGATACGTAGAGTTTGTACTTTCTCTGTCGTCAAGTTCAGTAATGAAATAAATGCTGAGAAACTCATCCTTCTACACTTTTACAACTGTTCTATAACGACATCATTTGTGGTGGTATATCATGAATATTGATATCTGTAGCTGTTTTTTCTTTGTGAGCCTTCTAGACTTTCATTTTCGGGCATAACTTGTGTTGTCATTTCGCATGCCAACTTCGATTCCCCGTGACCTCATTTCTATCGGCCATTTTGGGGCCCTGGAATGAGCATAAAATATCGTTAAATGTTTACTCTCTGCCCTGACTGATTCCGAGGCTGTGATCATACGTAATTTTGCAGAAAACGGAAATCCCGCGAAGCCTCGTGCTCTGTCATCATTTGTTATGTTCGAAAGAACCAATCAGAAAACAAGAAATAATAGGGGTGAAGGAACGTGCATTGTTCCTGTCGATCCATTCAAAGCGTATTGTTGTGCGATGTAAGATGGAGAGAAGAATAACGATGAATGAGACGAATCTATTTAAGTTTTCTTATGTCATCATCAAATTTTAATGTGTTATGTTCGAAAATTTTAACCAAGTCCAAGTAAGGATTAATAAAACATCGCACTGCGTTCCAATGATCAAGTAGTGGTAGATCTAGATGTAACCACACATGCTTGTATAGATGTCAACGAGAGGGGAAAATTTGATGTAAATTGATGATATGTTCCAAAATGATGACAAACATATTCACTATATTATAAACATGTGTCATCGTGGTATAAATGTTCGAAAGATATTTTTGGTATTTTGCATAGAGTCATCGTAAAATGTGAATTAAGTGGCATTTTTTTCCCCATTACCATGCATTATGAGTCAAACCGAATCTCCTGAATCTTTGTTTGCCAAAATTTCCAAAAAATAAAATAAAATATGAAAATGGAAAGTTTTTCATTTCTTTCGGACATAACTATGATGACACAAAAGTGAACACAAAGACATTCAGAATTTCTTTTTTCTTTGGTTTTATGCTTTTCATGCTTATCTTTGAAAATTAAAGCAATGAGAAAACTTAAAACAATTTTATGATCCGTAAATTACTTTTCAGGATATTTTTCATTTTGTGTCATCATGGTTTATGTTCAAAAGATATTAGATATCTTGCAGAGACTCATAGTAATGTGAATAAAATGGCTTTCTTTCATCATTGAAAACATGCATTGTGAGTCAAACTCAACCTTCTGAATCGTTGTTTGCCCAAATTTTCATAAAAAAGAAATTAAGATATAATATATGAAAATGGAAAGTTTTTCATTTCTTTGGTAAATAAAACCATTCAGAATTTCTTGTTTCTGTGATCCTCACCATTTTATATGTTCTTCACGCTTTTGTTTGAAAATTAAAGCTTTCATAAGAAAACTGTTTAAAATAATTTTGCATGTAGGCTTTTATAACTCTAAAAAAAATGTGTTATCATAGTTAGGCCCTCTATGTCCGAAAGAATTTGACTTGACGTTAGTAATGCCAGTCAAACAGCTTAGCATGCCGTCTGTAGGTCTGTAAATATATGTTTTTGCAGGAGGAGGTATACATGATTAGAAAAATTCAAGTAAAAGCGAAATATTAAAAACTTTATATAATCAACACTCTTTGCTTCATTTCAGGTACCCACCTATTGTGGCAAAAGCTCATGTTATAAGTATATATTTTACATATGTATCGATCTCTTCTCTTAGTTTTTTCCTCATCAGTTAACACAAATTATGGTGGCACCGAACACAATTATTGTCAATTCCCCACACATGGAGTATAAATCCGTGCCCTACATTGTAATGGCTGTTTTTAAGTAGGCTAAGTTAAAGTTAAAGAAAATTTATATTAAATTAATTCTAACAAATATAATTTTTGTATAAATAACTTTAGATCTGGATCCAGAATATCTAGACTCTGCTAGGCTCTAAAAAGCTATCAAATTTGCAGTTGCTCAACAAGTTCGCATTTAAATAACCCGACTGTAGGCCTACAATCCATTCTCTAGATATAGCTAATCAGAGCTTGTCCATACCGGGAAGATGGAAGAATACCAGACCACTCGTATTATTGCGCGAGAATGGGGGGTGGAGGAAGGGATTAGGGAAGTAGGTGGGGGTAATGAATAGATATCTAGGCTATCGGTTTGAGATTCTTCATTGAGAGAGAGATTAAAAACTGGGGAAAATCATGAATTCCTAAGGTTGTCGAGACATAGGCAAAAGTAAAGTCCTAATCCGCTGGTCCGGTATTCTTCAATCTTACCGTCCTTACCTTGCTAGATTAAAAGTTGTGTTGAATAATAATAAGGCCTAATTGGCCGGCACTATTTCTCCGAACGTTCGGGAAAATAAAGCTAGGCACTGTTTCTCCGAACGTTCGGGAAAATAAAGCTGGGCACTATTTCTCCGAACACTCTGAAATCACATCCTTTCCCGCAAATTTCGGATATAATATAGATCTATAATTATAGTATATGCCTACCAAAGACTGTTCGTATACAATATGGTTCAATCTGTCCAAAAAATGTCCGCAGTAAATATCTATATTATAAAGAAATGCTCCAATTCCAAACAGTTTTTCGCTACAGATATGACGTGTTGCCTATGAAGGATGCTGCTCTTAAACGTAAGGTGTTGTGTTCACTCGTGTGCTGTCTAGATCTAGATCTAGATCTATGGAGGGTTATTGATAACGACACTAAAAATTAGCATCTGCGTTTGTCACTGCCGCAACCAATGTACTGACAACACTGGCAGGCCCCTTAATGTGTGTGATTCCATAATTTACATGTAATATCCTGTACTTTTTAAAAAAATTACGCACATTTAGGGTTAAAACAGCCAATCTTCTTCGGACAGGTGGACACACGCCCTTATTTGTTAATGTTTGTTGTTGTTTATGGGCTGTTCTAATTTTGATTTAATATTTTTGTGAAACCTTTCTTTTTCACGTTTTTACACTCATCTAAAAATCTCTAGACTAGCTCTTGAAAATTGAAATAGATATATAGACCCAAAAATTTGCTCCTGTGTGTGGGTGTATGTGTGCGTGTGTGAGTGTGTCTGTGTGTGGTAGTAAGTGTGTAAAATGGAGAGTGAGGAGTGTGTGTGTGTTTGTTTTTCGGGCTTATTTCAGCCTTTATTCACTAGTTCAAAGTATACATACAGAAACACAGGATCCATTCACTCCAGGGCTCATGAGTTGTTCCTCTCTTTCAGTTTCACTCATATATTCAATTCCCGTGTCCTCTCCCGCGGCTCATCCCCGTCCACATGACTTTCACACCCCACCCTTTCCCTCCAGGCATACACAAAGAAAATCTCACTCATTCCCTTGCACCCTGCGAACCATGGACAATAATATAGGCAAAACACTGCCTGAGCTGCATTCCTTTCGTTCGTGAGCTGTGGACCAGGCCAGGGGGGTCGGTGTCATCGTCTTGTCTTGTAGTTGCTGTCGCCTGTAGATACACTCGCACATTCTTCCTTTCACCCGCTCTTTCACTCACACTGTCTCCTCTCCATCCACAACTCAGCTCGTCATACATTCAAAAGTTGCCCACTGGTCATGTTTAGTTAGTGTGTGTATAAGTTTGTGTGTGTACATATATGTGCATGATGGTGGTTGGTGTGTGGTGGGTGTTACTGAAGGTTGTCTGTAGTGTAGGCGGGCTTGCCATGCGGCATGCAGTGTTCCTTCCCAGACCAGAGGCAGAATGAAAGTTGGCGCCGAACTCTCGCAATAAATAGGCAAAAAATCACTAGACCGGAAGCCGGAAACCGTTCGGAGAAATAAAGATCGGCACTATTTCTCCAAACGTTCAGAGAAATAGTCACTTCGTAATAATAATTGAATGATCAAAAAATGGGTAACTTGTAAGGTCCAGTATTAGACATGAAATATAGATCTAATAATACTTGAAGTGCAATAAAAACTTACATCCTCCACCAGCAGCCGAAGTTTCTTGATAGCTGTCTGGGACTTTGGGAAAAGCATCCAGCTCCTTCACAACTTTGAGGGCATTTTTACGATTCACAACATTCATTCGCTGCATGGTGAACAGTACTGACTTATTCCAGTAAGAATATCAAAATGTTTTTTAGACCCAGGACAAACAATACAACACGCAGAAGCAACTGCAAGTCTAAAGGGTTGTTATTACAACGATAAATTTGAGCCAACGGACACGAGAGTCAGTAATAAACTGAGTAAAGTTAAGATTCCGCCATCGGCATATTTCCACTTTCCGACGTTTGAGCATCAACAGTGGCTTTATTCTCTAAAATCTGAGGAAATCTTGACAGAATTCGACATAAAAGTGTTCAACAAGGTTGTATGGGGGTACTTATCGTAGAGGTAAAGACTATACTTGATTACTTCCTCTCTCTAGCCTAATTGCAGAACGCCACATAGAACCATACAATCTCCAATCTCCAGTAAAAACACAGAGCAGTGTGGGGGAATTTTGTTTCTAAAACTAAAGAGCTAGCAAAGGCAACTCGTGATTTGCGAAGCTCGATGACGATAGCCGGGGGCTTTCGCTATTTTAATAAAAACTGAAATATATGTTATGTAATGTTAGTATACACACACGACTGTAAACTGGAGAGACGAACACACACGACAGCAAGCATTCTAATAATGAGCCCGGGTGTAGGGTCTGACTTTTTATGTTGATCCCCGAAGTGAGTAACATTAACCAAAAGCCCATGGCATACGGGGCGCTTACGTCCCGTGATTAAAAAAGAGTAAGGTACAATACAGTGACTACCGTGACATCTCCCCTTTTAATATTGAAGAAAAAGGAAAACCCCAAAATGGATTAAAGATTATCGGTTTCGAGTCTCTCAAAGGGGAATGTTCTAGCTTTAACAAAATTCACACACAGAGTTCAATTGTCTTTGAAGATTCGGGGCTTGCACTTGAGAACTTGGTAACACATTTCAATAAAGTTCTTTGGTATTTCATAATTTCCACATTTCAAATTGTCTTTGTCACATTCATAGAACTGCATAGCGTCCAGATAACGAAATTAAGAAAATAAATTACCTCGAACATGTAGGTCTACACAACTGTTTGGTAATCAGCAAAGAATGAACAAAAAAGTAAAACCAGTCATCGAGACCTTGGTCGCAAGAACATCAGTCCGGGTAACGATCGGGTTTCCTGACCACTCGTCCACTTCGGGTAGTTATTGGAGCAGGACTGGCTGGAGCGGCAGCTGGCTAAGGTGATGTTGGTGTGACATCAGGCTTCACCGGCTGGACAACTGGTGGAGGAGGTAAGGGAATGGACATCGGAGTAGGCTCTGGGCTGGCAACAGGTGAAGAAGGCATGGAAGGAGGGTCGACGTAGGGCTTCAGGTGTTTGCGGTTCCGGCGGTAAGCCCTATCCCCAGACTGTATGATGTAAGACCTCGGTGCACACCGTTCTTTAACAACCGCAGGGCCACGCCACTCCTTGTCATTCTCCAGCTTCTGCAGGACGAGCTGACCAGGATTCAGCTCCGGGAGGTTCTGGGCTCCGTGACGTCTGTCAAAAGCTTGTTTGTACTTACGCTTCGACTCAGCGTCTCTGGCTGCAATCTTCGCCCTGTCGTAGACCTGCTGGTTCAGGTTTGACGGTAGAGTTGGCAGGGTCGTCCACAGGCGTCGCCCAAGAGCAAGTTCCGCTGGGCTCGCCCCCGTCGGTGACACCGGTGTAGACCTGTAGATCAGGAGAGCGAGAAATAGGTCGTCCTGACTCAGGGATTTATTCGCTTCCTCGACTGCTCTCTCCGACCCGCCTTTGCTCTGGGGAAAATGAGGACTGCTGGAGGTGTGTTTAAATCCCCAGCCTTTGGCGAACTTGTGGAAACGATCTGACACAAACTGGGGACCGTTGTCAGTGACCAGTAGTTCTGGAATGCCAAACCGAGCGAAGATGTTTTTCAGTTTGTACACAAAAGTCTATGAGGTGGTGTCTGACATGTAGGCCACCTCCAAGTACCGTGAAAAGTAGTCCACGAGTACCAGGTAGTCATGTCCCTTGTAGTTGCATAGGTCAGCACCAACCATCTGGAACGGCCGCTTGGGTAGAGCTGTCCGGTTTAGAGGTTCGCTTGGTTGTGCTGGACGTTTCCGCTGACAATGGTCGCATCTTGAGACGACTTCCTGTATCTCGGAGCTGAGACCAGGCCACCAAATGGAAGATTTGGCCCGTTCTCGACACTTTGACACTCCGAGGTGACCGTCATGGATCCTGCTGAGCATCTCTTCTCGCATTGTCTTGGGGATTACGATGCGGTTACCTCTGACGAGTAGTCCACTGACTTCGCTCAGTTCACTGGAAACTGCGTAGAGGTCGCGAGCTTCGGACCTGACGTTTTGTATGAATTTCGGCCAACCGCTTCTGGTGTACTGTATGGCAGCACTGATCGTTGGATCCTGTTGAGACTTGTTTCTGATTTCGTCAAGTTTGCTATCCGTGGCATCCCATGACATCTGGATTGTAGCGATATGAGCCTCGATTTCTTCACCAAATTCTTCAGGCTCGGTGCTCACTACTGGACTTCGGGACAAGGAGTCTGCGACAGTCATGTTTTTCTCTTGGGTGTATACTGCCTTTCCGCTGTAGCGCATCATCCTCATCAGCATTCGTTGGCAGCGGACAGGTGCATCATTCAGTTCCTTAGAGTTGATCAGAGGCACAATGGGCTTGTGGTCGGTGAGCAGTGTGAATGATAGCAGCCCGATGAGGTAGCGATCGAACTTTTCGCACGCCCAGGTGGCCACCAACAGTTCCTTTTCAATCTGAGCGTAGTTCCTCTCGGCCCTAGATAGAGTTCTGGAACAGTAGGCCACTGGCTGAAGATCACCCCTGTCCTCCTGGAGGAGAACTCCCCTCAGTCCGTAGCTGCTTGCATCGGCGCTTACAAGGACAGGCTTCCTCATGTCGAAGAAAGCGAGTGTTGGAGCTGACGACTGCAATTTCTTGACTTTAGTGAAGGCAGATGACTGCGCTGGAGTCCAGGCCCACTCAGCATCGTGATTCAGAAGATCGGTGAGCGGCTTCATGACTGTTGACAGATTTGGCACAAACCTGCCCAAATAGTTCACCACGCCGAGCACTCGTCGCAAGTCTGTAATGTTCTCTGGCTCTGGCTTTTCAGTGATGGCACTGACCTTGGATGGATCTGGCCTTACACCTTTCCCGCTGATGATGTGGCCAAGAAAATCGATTTTATCCTTGTCAAACTTGCACTTGGATTTGTTCAACTTGACCCCACGCTCCTTTAGCCGCTGGAAGACTTTCTTCTTCAGCTTATCATGTTTCTCCTGACCATCCGTGTGCAGGAAGATGTCGTCCATAAAGCACTCTACACCGTCTATGCCAGCTAGAATGTCTTGCATCGTACGCTGAAATATCTCAGGCGCAGAGGTGATTCCAAAGCAGAGACGTCTGTAGAAGTACCGGCCGAACAGGGTAATGAAAGTGGTCAGCTTTGCGGAGTCATCGTCCAGTGCCAACTGCCAAAAGGAAGACGTCGCATCAAGCTTGCTGGACTTGTTTGATCCGCCGAGTTTGTACAAGATGTCGTCTAAGGTGGGCAGCATGAATCGTTCACGCTTCATCGACAGGTTGAGCTTTTTCAGATCTGTGCAGATTCTAACGCTACAAGACCTTTTCCTGACCGGGACAATCGGCGCGCACCAGTCAGTTGGAGCGCTGATCTTCTCAATGACACCTGCGGCTTCCATGCGGTCTAGTTCAGCTTTAACTTCGTCCATGAGTGGAATGGGAATCCGACGTGCGACGTTCACAGAGTATGGCTGTGCATCTTCTTTCAAGATGATTTTCACTGGCTCGCAGCATATTGGTTGAGGTCCCACATCGCTGAATACGAGGTTGGCAGAGTCTATTCTGTCTCGAGAAATCAGTCCCAGGC